>NC_089215.1:17286141-17546141 GCF_963930695.1 Labrus bergylta | reverse complement strand
TCCCACAATGCAATGGAAAGTAGTGTACAACTTATGGTCACTAACCAAGCAATACATTTCATCATGCAGTTGTGCAAAGGAAAATGGCCGGCGAACGTCTGTATGCAAAAGTTTAATAAATGAGAATGTGATACTGTTTATTATAAACATTTTTTTTTTTAAAGCTCAGTATAGTCTTTTATCACAGAAGTTCTTGACATTTTTAATATTAATTTTTGACTGGCATTTAGCTGCACTTTTTTTTTTTGAGACACCAATAACTCATTAATGTCTCCCGACGAGGCGAGACGAGTACAGTCTGACAGGATTTTTCCTTTTTTCATTGTGCTGATGAGCTCAATATATAGTCCTCTACAGAGAACTCCTTAGATGGGGAGAAGGGGGAAGTTCATGAGTATGTGAGTTTAATACTGCATGAAAGTACGGTGTCAAAGCAAAAAAAATAAAAAAAATAGAGTATTGTATACAGGATGGATTTGGAGCAAAAAGTCAACCTTATTTTTAAGGAGTCACCATCATTTAAACAGTAATATGGTACTAGTTTCGGTCTTATGTATGGATAGTGCAAACAACTGGCCAGTGAAATCAAACTCCTTAGTTTATCACTTCCTGCCCCTTTTTCACCGGCTACAACTTCCTCTCCCTTCCTGTGTCTCTTCAGCCGTCTCTGTCTCCAACCACTTCCTCACACCACTAGTTGCCAATCCTGACCCCTCAGAGTCCTGATTGAGAATTTCACCCTGCAGAATCGATACTCTAATCTTCCTCTTCAGCCCACAGTAGATAAGTCTGTCTGGTCTGTCTGCTCTGCCCTCCACCAGCACTCAGATCCCTGCACGGTGTCCGTCATCCTGGGGATAGGTCAAGCTTTCCCTCCCCACTGAAAGGACATCCATGCAATACAAATGGGTGGGTGGATGCATGATTGATGTCTGCTGTGATTAAGTGTAATACAGGGATGGGGAGACTTAAATTTGAGATCTTGATATTATTACTAGCACATCAACGGTCCATCTTTTTTTTCAAGAAATTGTTTTATTATGATGAAAAAAATAATGAGCAAATTGTGATTGCAGTATTAAAAAACTTGAATTTTTACTTTGAGTACTACAACTTTGTACAGTACTTTCAGCTCCTAATATTATTAGTACTAGCACTATACTAATGACTGTAAGACCTTTTTCAATAAATGCCTCTACCATTGCCGCCATTTGTTACAAGTGCAGCTCTTGATAAACCCTCCAAATGGCATACCTAGCTAATTCTAGGTTGTTAATAATGACACTTTTTCAAGCCCCTTTTGAGGCAAAAGGTACTTTTTTTTGCGTCTGTTGCAGAAAAAAGACAGAGACATTGATGTAACTTGGACACTGTGTTCTATTGTTACAAGTCCTAAAAGTAATTTTTTTGTATCCTGTATTCATTTTTATTTGAGAGGAACCTCAAAATGCCCATATTTGCCCTTTTAACCTTACAGATGCATACAACAATATAATTTTATTTCTCGACTTTGTTTTATGTGTCTTTATTTATGTGAAAATGTAGTGATTAACTTTTTATTTATTGTACAGTATATCATCCAACCGCCCATCTACCCTCCGTCCATCCTCCACCTTGTTATTATACTCAGTATATGGACAATAGCTCTTGGATCCACGTTTGTGTTTAAGTGTGCACACCAGCTAGAAGTCTGATGGTCCAGTACCTTAAAGACTAAATACCTTACTAATATTTAAACGCACAGTATGTAAAATCGGCCGCCAGGGGGCTCTCAATCAAAACTATAACAAAAGATGATGTCGCCGCTACCATCCCCCAAACCCCCCGGTGAAAACGAACTTTGTGTTGACCGTAGTCAAGATGAACGGGCGATACCGACCTGAGAAAGAGAATATGTTTAACGATGATGTATCTGAGTATAATTGACATGACGTTTTTATCACAGCAGCACATACAGCAACAGTACAGCAGCTTTGAGTAGCAGCTCACGCTTCTTTATGCAGCGGTCGTTGACGTAACATCCGGCTGACATTTGGTCCAACTTCAAAACCATTCACACGACTAAAAACTTGGGTCTAAATCAGCCTGGGATCGCACAGTGTACGCCCGGCTTTAAGCTTGTTGTGAGTGAAAAAACAGAATGAAGCCTCGTTTTGCCCTCTCTCTCTCTTTTTGTAGAATTTGAGTTCACCCTTTTAATTATCCTGTGAAGGGCTTTGTCCTTGGTCAAACTTTGCTGGTTTGAATCAGCACTTCTGTGCTCAGCAGAGTCAGGTACATACAGTACAGCAGACACTGTGCCGACTGACTGACTGACTTTCTGCTAAATTACCAACTTCTAGTTTGGAGGAGACAAACGTTGTCACTGAGCGACACTTTCAGCACATTTTCCGTTGAATAATGACTTCAGTCTGTCATACTGAACTGCATGTCACCTCTGCATTTCCATTTTCGTGAAAAGCCTGGTATTATTTTCAGACTGACTTAGTTTCAGGAAAATTACTTGAATACACACTGCAGAACAACAATATCACCCACCTTCTTTTTTTTATTTTATTTTTATTTTTTTTACCTCACTACCTTTGTCAGTCGACTTCACATGATGCCTGCCTGCACTCCCCTGGCTGGATGTTTTAACGCTGAGCTCTGCTGTCTGCTGAAGGAGATTTCAATGTAAGACACGGCATGGCCACTGCAGTGTACACAAGTGTAAATCGCTGAGTCGCTGTGCTCCCTCAACTGCTGATATTCCTGTTTGTCATTTACCCAGAGGCTCCTGTTTGCCTCACCCGTTTACCCAGCAAACCCAATCCAAGTGTGGGACTTGCACTTCAAAGAGTTCTCTGTCCTTCCCCCTGATTCTCATCTGGCCTCGTTTGCATATTTCAACTCACTCCCTGCTGGGTTGTGGATCGACTCAGCAAACAGTCCCAGGATTACCAAATCCACCATCAGCCCCTGTTCTCTTTATTGATGCTAATTCACTGGTAGGGTAAGAGAGATTTAAACTTTTGAATATTCGTCCTTTGATGACATTTAAAGGACAAAGAAAATAGATTCATAAGCACTTAAAAACAGGATATATTTAACAATATGATTTATATATAGTATGTCAAGATTAATTGTCTATTTCGGGATGTTCTGCAAATGATCATTTATCTTAGCTCTGTGTTTACAACGGTTGTCATGGACTCTCAGTGGCTTGGTTGCAGCATCAAGCAGAGGTAGAAAGTCTGCTTTATTTTAATGTGCACAAGAAGTTGCTTTTGCTACCTAAACAACTTGTTGCTGCCTATATGATGCTTAAGGAAGGTGTTTTTTTTGTGTTTTTACTGCTGTTGTTATTTGGAACTGTGAATTTGAAAAACAACTTGCCTTTTATGTATCGATTTCCCTGGAAAACTTTGCAGGCCAATGTTGTGTTTGCTGCTATCTGATCAGCTGTCATGTTTGTCGGAGATGTTCATTTCAATACATGAAACAAGAGAGCTGGTGTGTTTTCAAACTAGACACACGAGATTTATTCATTTTGGTTCAAGTTCAATATATTTAATGTTGCTACTCATTATGGCTAAAAGTGGATGTCTGCTCCAAAATAGTGGCAAACTGATTGTTTACGCCTTATAGGTAATTGTGCTGTCCATGGTGCTGAACTGTTCACTGTGTTTATGTTTATATTGCGAGGCCTATCCAGTAATCAATTTCTGCCTATGCCACTGGTACAGATGAAGATTTTATGTCAAACTAGCGTAACTGCCCATTTAATCAGAAGTATAAATGAATGTTGAAGAATTAAAATAAGTTGTTTGAAACAACACAAGCAGATGAGGTTTGAGGCTCACTTGTAAGAGGAAGAGAGACGGGGTGAGGCCTAGAGGAGAGAGAGACTTTGGTTCACTGTCTGAACCACAGAAGAGTCTCTACCCTGCCCCGACTCCTCTGAATTATACATTCAACAACCAGCCGGCTCCCTCCATTATTCATTACAGGTTTTGGAGAAGGAGGGAGTGTTTACACCGAAGAAGCAACAGTGTCTTTCTGCTTCCTTATTCCCCCTCCTCTCTCTTCTGCAAATCCCTCCCAAACAGTGTCCCCTTTCTCTCCCTGAGCTTCAGTCGGAGAGTTGATTGACTTTGAGAGGGCGATCAGGCTCCGAGGGCCCGCTGAGTGTCTCTGCAGAGCTTCGAGGACACCGATTAGCTCCTCGTCTGTTGTCGTTGGTCCCAGCAGCGGGCTTTCTATGAGCAGCCGCTAACGCCGGCAGCCCCGTTTACGAATCACACTCCAGTGGGGCTTCATGAGCCAAGGCTCTGTCTCCTTACAGCTGCCACACTATTTGGATTTGGATTGTCCCTCTGCCTTTTACCTTGTCTGGCTGTGTTTGTGTGTAAATGTGTAAATGTGTAAATGTGTAAGAGTGTTTGTGTGTGTGTGTCCACTGGGGCTGGTTCTTCAAATAGCCAGCTATAACCAGAGGGAATCTCCTCACAGGCCCAGGTTACAAACAACCAAACCTCGGCTAATCTCTAAATTACAGCCAGGAGGACTCGCCAGTGAAAGCCTGATTGAACACACAGAACTATGTGTGCTTATGTTTATGTGTAATTCTCTGTGAATGTTCACCTGTGCATATCCCATTTGGGATTTTTTATTATTTACTTTTGTGTACACTTGTACATGTGTTTGCGAGCACAGTCCATCCGTGTTAAAACGTGTGTGTTTCTGTTGTAGTGCTTCTAGTTTGTGTCCGTCAGATTACATCTGACAGGGACAGAGTGTGATGTGTTTGTCGCGGCTAATTCGGCTTCAGCTGGCTTGACATTTTCACACCATTTGATGAGAGGCGGAGTAGATTGGCGACCGCGCTTACAATCTTTTATTTACTGGCTGCAGATAAAACCATTAATTTCTGTTAATTAATGAGCGTGTGAGCCCAGAGGGGAGGAGGTGGGGGCGAGGAGAGGCATCAACATCCGCTGGGACATCTGCGAGGAGACGCTATTTATCACCATTAGACACACTGACACTCTGTTTCTATCTGTCTCTCACACACACACACACACACACACACACACACACACACACACACACACACACACACACACACACACACACACACACACACATAAACCAATATCTGTGGTCAATACTGGCCTTTATTTAGAATTGTTCCTGGATCCTGTGATATTGGTCCACAGTTGTAAATTGAACATTTCTCATGTTATTAAGATTTAAGGATATGTAATAGGGCTGTCTTTGAGTCTTGTCAGTTGAATCGATGAGGCTATTCAAGGGAAAGCTTCAACTGTTGGTTCCCCTCTCTTGTTTTTCTCAGCTCAGCATCACATCTTACATCACCTCCATTTATCATATTTCACCTTTAAGATGCACGTTGGGCTTTTCATGAGCGCCGTCTGTCAGTTTAACACCTGAACCGTATCCCGCCAACTTACACGATACATCACTTTTTCATGGAGCTCTCGCGAAAGTTCAGTCAGGATGCCTGTATTCTGCATGCTGGTTATATTCTTCGTTCTCCTACCGTGTCACATCGCTCCTCAACGTATGCTTGCTCAATTTCTTGTAATTATCAGCTGTTTACATCAACTGGTCACGTCTGTCCAATAGCATTGTTAGCCTATCGTATTGCTGCTGTCTTTTTTAAATATGGCTTTGTCATCCACTAGTTCATGCCATCGTTACATGCGACTCCCCACTGCCTCGTCGGTCAACACCCACAGGCTGTATTCACAGCTGGAGTGCCAAGACAAAGTGGTTCCCGTTGTGATTATACAGATTCACTCGCAACAGCACAAGATAATACGATGCATGTGGTATAAAACCATATAAAGCCCTTATAAACACTTCAACAAACACATATAAGGTCGTTGCTCCCAACCATCAAACGGAGTGTTTCCGAAAATAGACAGGATGTTTTAATGTTGTTTTGATGTCTGACTTCCTGTCCTGCTCGATCTGCTCTGTGGTAAACTGATGCGCTGTGCTCCGGCATCTGGAAAAAATAGAAGCCTTGCCTATCTGCTGAAGAAGGCTCAGGACTGACGGAGCTGGGACAGTGCTGCTGCCGTGGCGGAGCGGAGACGGACCGAACCCTCATCTGGTGGAATTTAGGGGTTAGGCTTGAAGATGATCTGAAATGGTTTGAAGGTTATTTCATTTGCTGGTATTTCATTTTCCTTTCCAAACTATAAATGTTTGAGATCTTAGGTAATGGTACAGTAAACATAGCTAAGCAGTGTTCCTTTCAGCTCCCATAATGGTGTCTTCATCCTCTTTGTAATTAAAAGCACTCAGGTTACGGCTCTAAAATACTAGTACACAATCCTTTGCTGTATGAGCAAGGCTATGATAATGACTACAGCGGCCTGTTGTGAAGTTGTAGTGTTCTGTATATCTGCACATTGTGTGCACGCTGCTTTACTGCCTCTCTGACTGCCTAAGACTGTTGAAAAAGGTTTAGACTCTTTCAGCGTATCAATCATTTCTCAAATTTGCAACCATTCATGTCCTTGCTCACCTCTATAACCAGTTAGCCTCTTTCTTCCATTACAATATCTTCTCCCATCAATCAGAGGCTGCAGCAGGAGCTGCCAGCAATTGTGTTCATTGTATTTTTCTGTATTTCCCAGCTGATGTGTGCCATGTAGTGCAGGGCTGAGCTATGATGGAGTAGTAACTGAGAGACTGTAGACAATGAGTTATTCTACGGACTACCTACCACGTGTGTTGATACGATTCTGCTAGTGACTATAGCTGACCCCTGGAAGTTTCTTTTTTTGCAGTCAGCTACAAAATATAGTGATGCTTAGAACTGCAAGAGGGAGAAGGCAAAGTCAGCCTACAAGCTATTTCATTTTCGAAGGTTAGACATAGAAGTAACAGGTATGTTCACAAAAAGAGGGATATCATTTTTTTGCAGAGGTAGAGTGCAGGTTAAAGTCCCCTATATGCTGACAGCATGTAAAATAAAGCAGTGAAAACACAAGAACTAGAATGTCCTCTAACAACATTTATTGCGCTGTCAACGCCGCTACCACAGTTTCAATGCCCTTCTTACCAGTTGCTAGGTTACGAAAGCTAACCTCCACTTTCCCCTGTAACCGGCACTCAGGACACTAAGAACAAAAACCGCTGAACTGCATTGGCTTTGTATTGAAAATGGCCGCTGCCAGTGCAAAAAAACGACCTCGGTGGACACAGGCCTTGAAAATATTTCACTTCTATAGTTTCCACTTTAACAACAGAGGAGGTGCCCGCAATTATCCTCCTTCAGAGAGGTAGAAAGGTGTATCAGGAAGGGTTTTGGATATCATCCATCATGGAGTGCTTTAAGGGTTGTGTCATCTCCTTGGTTACACATAAAAAAGGGTCGTCACCAACAAGGTCACACTTTTAATCTGACTCAACTTTAACTGTTGTAGTGAGGCACTAATTCACCCTCAGAGCCTGAAGTATAGCTCCGCTGTGAGATTCTCAGTCTTTGCTCCTTTTTCATTGGAAAACCATAACCACAAACCAAGGGTCTTTCTGTTGAGGCTTGGGTCGGTTCCAAAAAAACAATCCAACTTTCAATAACAAACCTCTGTAGTCAGAGAAAGAGTCAGACTCGCACAGTATTTTAAGATTGCTTTCAACTGCTGCCATCACATCTTTATCCAAAAGCCTTCCTGCCCCAAACACAATTATCTTCCAGGAAGGAGGACGAAGGAATCATTTGTCTGTATACAAAGTCTGTGCGTCAGGTTTTCATTTCAGCAAGGAATGTCTGTTGTTAAAGGAAGAATATGCAATTTTTCACACTTAAATGCAGTAGAAATCGAATATATCCTCTGAAAAGAACTCATGACTGTCTGCAATGAGTGTGACACCCGAGTCCCACTGTCTGTGATGTTTTCCGAGCTGTATCTACATCATGTTTACAGGGACGGGGCGGCCGGCCGGCTCATCCCCTTGCATATAAAAGTTGTTTAATTGAGGGTCTAGAGAAAAGAAGAACAACATACTGTACTCACTGCTTATTTGAATGTCACGTAAGCGGTCGCTAGTAGTAGCATGCTGACAGAACAATGCAGCTCAAGTTGTTTTGGTTTCATGCTGATGATCAAGGGCGACATCTACTAGCATTCTTCATATCAA
The DNA here is from genome assembly GCF_963930695.1 of Labrus bergylta. Classification (NCBI taxonomy): domain Eukaryota; kingdom Metazoa; phylum Chordata; class Actinopteri; order Labriformes; family Labridae; genus Labrus; species Labrus bergylta. The sequence goes on along the minus strand of NC_089215.1, from coordinate 17,537,984 downwards.
AGAACAAAGACACAAAGACACAATCGATCAGCATCATATAAACACATGATCCATTTAGTCTTTAGAAACTTTGGGTTTGCTGTGTTTTTTTATTTTATTCGGGGCACACTGAACTTGATCATGAAAATGAAACCCTATTTTTTAGGCTGTGCACGCATATTCAGTATTAGAGGACCCTGGCCTAAAGTGTGTATTAAAAGTGCATACATTTCCACATACTTGGTGTGGGCGTGGTCCGTCAGTGCCATGGTTTTGCTCCGTTAGACGACGTGCGCCCTGCCCCACTGGGTCCGTTTCTGGAGCATGAGCGCAACACATGAAAGGGCGCTGCTCCAGGATGTTTATCGACCGAGGAATGCCTACATGTACGTTCACGTCTTGCCTGGATGTCGTTGAACACTAACTGCTGACTTCACAAAATCACTGAGCAAATCGCCTCCTCTCCCAGAGGCATATATCATTTATCAGACGATGATAAGACAATGATTACGAGATTGTTTCAGGACTGATGTAAAGTTTGCAACCTACCATGCTATCATTGCCCCTCTTTTTGTTCGTGTTCCATGACACATCTTAACAATACATCTACAAGAGGAAAGTAATTATGTTTAATTTGATCTGTAAAGTGTTTTTATATTGACTTTACAGATTACACCACCATGCAGTACTTCTGCAACTCTTATGTGCATTTCTACACCATGTTAATTATCAATCACACTACAAGTTAACTTGAGGTGCACACATTAAATGACTACATGTTCAACTGTTGTTTCCTTTCTCTCACCTTCACCCTCACCCTCTCTTTCCCTCGCTCTCGCTGAGACAATGAGTCGAGGTGTAAAACTTAATTAGATGTTATTATTAAATTAATGAGCCTCATTACTGTCCTTTAACACACTTCTAGACAACAGCACTGTATGATAAATATACACTCGTGTACATCTGATGGGTCCACTGTCATCACTTTTTAATGTTCTGAAATAAGGAGTCCTATGGTTGTAATATCTAGTGTCATTAAACACAAGACTTCAGCCTATGCAATCGACTTGATGAAGTTATACTCTGGTATAAGTTTCACCTGGCGTTATTTTATTAGCGCCAGCGTCTCTTTTCTTGTTTTCAGTGAGGAGAGAGCGTTCACAGCAAAAAGTGGCCGTCTGGAGAAAAAGCGCAGCGACCAGCGTCTTTTCTTCTGAACGCTCTGCCTTTTTTTTGTGGCCACTCCAAGCGCTCAAGCTGAAAATCTTTCAACTTTTCAGAAAGGTGCTCTTTTCCAAATGTATGATATTCTCTGTATTCTTGCCACTAATGGATCGTGTCTTGTACTCACATTATCCTTGCTCCGAGTCTGATCGGGAAATAAACTATCTCTAACCTACAACATGCAGTAAAAGGTAACGGAGCAGTGTCAGTCATACAGCAACCGTTGTCAACAGACTGCTGTAATAGAGGCAGGACAGACATGCAGCACTTTTCTTCTCAGCACACAAACGCTTCACGCAAACACGATTGGAGGATTTTTTTTTCTTTACTATTTTTCTTTTTCTAATATACTATAAATACTCTATAGAATAAAAAATAATTTGTCCATCCTTCACGTGCAAAAGGGAAAAAATGTGTCTTTTGGTTGCACTGTGCAAAGACATACAAATAAAAACACAACATATGACTGTTGATATATGATTTATAGAAATACACATTAACTCAAAATCACAACAGAAGCTGCAGTAGCTCAGTCTGTAGGGACTTAACTTGGGAACTGTAGGATCGCTGGTTCAAGTCCCGGTGCGGACCATAATATGGAAGTTGGTCTGGTAGCTAGAGAGGTGCCAGGGCACTTCCAGAGCACGGCTGGGGTACCCTTAAGCAAGGCACCAAACCCTCAACATCTTCCTGCCAAGCAGTGTGTAGCAGCCACAGTCTGACATCTCTGATGTCTGATGTCAGAGATGATGACTTCTCATAATATGGGCCTCTCCCAGATTAATACAATATGCATCTCCACTAGTGTATCTCCACAGGTCATGATTGTGTGTGCGAAGCATGTCCCTAAAAATAATGGAGTGTAAACCAGAATTTCCCCTCTGAGATTAATAAAGTATATATAAAAATACAAAAAATAATAGCAGCTCTCAGTGCTCTACGTTCCATTAAAAGTCTGAGAAGAAAGATACACAGTGCTTTATGCTGAGGTAGAAGGCTTGATTAAAAAAAACAGCTTTCATTACTGATTGAGATATTTTATGGCTAAAGGGACGAATGATTTTCTATAGATGTTCTTTTTAGCAAAGAGTAGTGTGTACCGTTGCCCTGAAGGCAGCAGTGTGAAAAAAGGGGATTCAAAGGTTGGCTGCTGCCCTCTTTAATGTTGACACACAAACATTGGACTGCTTTGTCATGGTGATAGGACAGCTGGGACTGTTTGCAGCCTGTGATTACACTGCCCAGTTTAACTGCTTTGGAGAGCTTTGTCTTGCTTTCGACAGTAAGATGCTCATAACAGTGAAGTAATGTCAAAAATTAGTACACTTTGGATCAATGATTGGCAAACTCTGTTGAAGGTGCAGTTATTTTTTTTGTATTTTTTGGGGGGGTAGTTAGTGGAACTCCTGCAAACAGCAGCTCCTCGATCATTAACATGCACAGAGGTAGACTGATTACACACATATGCATTAGAAAGCTCCATACGTGCCTGAGTGAATGCTCCGCTGAGGAATAAGGGCAGCCCCCGAGAAGTCAAGTAGTGATAAAAAAAAAAAAAAAGAAAGAGAGATTAAAAAGAGAGCAGAGATTGAAGAGAAAGCATCGGGTCAGGAGCGGGCCGCAGCATATTAACTACTCACTGTATCAGACAGCAGAGTACAGTGTGTGTGTGTGTGTGTGTGTTAAAAAAATGGTCTGTCAGTTTGGTGTATCCTAATAATATTAGTGTTTTGCTTGTACGCTGTGTTTTGTCTGTCCACTGTGTATAAAGTCAATTTGCTGTACAGAAATTTCAGTATTTATGAAACCTGTGAGAGAGGTAGAGGAGGCCTTTTTAGGTGTCTGCATATCAGTCCAATTTGTTTGCATAAATAATGCGTTTGGCGTGTGTGTGTTAGTGTGTGTGTGTGTGTGTGTGAGAGAGCGAGAGAGAGTGTGAGAGAGCAGGTTGATCTGGATGCAGCTCAGGGCTCCTGCACAGTCGCTGCTGCTGATTTATTTGCTGTTTTCTAAAACATTGACAGCAGAAAACAAATTCATGTGAACATTAAAATACAGCCTGGACTTTCTCGTCCTCCCTCTCCCTCTCTCTCTCTCCCTCTCTCTCATTCATACACACACATATTATTTATGTTCACATAAAACTAGCATAAAGGCTGAAATATGAAAGAATGTTTGGACATGTGATTTTCATGCAAACTGTTGAAGATGAAGAAAAAGTATCAGACAAAAATGCACCTCAAACGCAAAAAAAAATAAATACACAAGTTATAAATATGTACACAATCATTAGAACACAATCCAGGGGTGACACACACACACACACACACACACACACACACACACACTCCTCCAGACAAACACATCCGTCCCCTGTGGTTCATGATAGTGGGTAGATCTCGGTTGGCAAACATGCAGCCATTAAGTAGAAATGTAATTTTGGTGGGAGAAAGTGTTCTAATGGATCAAAGGGAGGAAAAAGGGAATGAAAACAACAAAGAAAGAATGTGATGAATATGTCAGGAGGTGTGGGTGTTGTTTCTAAGTAAACAAGCAAACATCTACAAATTGGAACCCCACTGATATAGTGTTTGGTCGATACTTTGGTTGATATGAGCCTCTCCCAGATATATACATTTCCAATATGCATGATGTAAAACCATATTTTACAAAACATATAATGCAAGAAAATAAGAAGTTTTAAGCCATCTAGAAAAGTTGTTATGAGTTAGTTTGACGTCGTCTGACTCCAGGGCAGCAGTGGTAAAGTTGGTTGTCCCTCAACCAGAGGGTCTGAGGTGATCCTGCAGTCACTTGTCGAGAGCAAGCGGCAACCTCAAGGATTTGAAAAAAAATGCAGAAGTGTTAAATCCTGCAGTTCGCAGAGTGTCCACTTGAGGCTGGCTGCAGAAGCACCCTAAGTCACATACACACCCATTCAAAAAAGCAACTTTTTTTTCAGCAGAAATTAACATGTTTACAGTCTGGTTAAAAAAAAAAAAAGGTTATTGTCCTCACTGGCACACACTGTACGGGGCGTGAATTTCTTGATAACTCGTTTGTTTTAGTTTATTGAAGGATAAGCATTAATTAGTATAAGGGGTCAGGGGTGTAGTGGTGCCTAAAGAAGTGGTTATACTCATAATTGTTTCCCAAAATGTTTTTTTAAGTATATAAAATAAACAGTGACATGTAAGACAGTGACATGTAAGACTCCTCCTACATATTTAGTTTGTGTGTACTAGCCAATTAGAGATGGAGTAAGGACAGTCATCCTTTCACCATCAATAATTGCAGCATACTACTTAATTTTGTCACTCAATCAGTGGTGTAAAGCAGAGGAGATTTAGAGGTGGGTATACCCTATGGAGACTGAAAAATAAGTGGGTGCACTACCCTGCACTACAACACTATAAGGCGTGTAGCCGACCTGATTGACAGGCGGGCACCAAGAGTTTGTCGGTTAGTCAGGAGGCTCAAAACCCACATCAGCTCCAGCTCTCAGCCTGTTGATAGGTTGAGAAAGCATTTCCAGCATGGCTACCGCCACCAATGGGACTCCAAAGCCCCCTGCAGGAACAAATGGGTGACGGCACTCAGGCTTCATTCATTAATATTTACAGTCTATAGTTGAGAGTCCACACCAAGCCCCATATTACTAACACTTTGTTAATACTGATGGACGCAGCCTCTGCTATAAGTGTGTGAATTTTCTGTGAATGGTTGAATGTAATATAAAGGGGGTAAACAGTTCTTTGAGACATCTGAAGACTAGAAAATCTCTATCTAATATAATAGTTTTCTATTGTCTCAGCACAGTGAGCTCAGGAGGAGGGGCCCAGATTGAATGTTGGGTTTACAAGCTGCGACGAACAATGCTACGGACTCTGCCTTTAAGAAAAAGTCAGCCCCCACAAAAATTATTTAAAAAATGTATTGATCTGAAAAACTCCATATATAGTGAGCTATAACATTGTTTAACAAAGCTAAAAGGCCTTAAAACATTACAGGTTGGTGGGCAGCTGGATATGCTGTATTTTATTGTTGCGCTAAGGGATGTGATGTGTTGAAAAATGAAGCCAATGAAGTTACACCAGCTAACCCATTTGCCTCTGTCTAAGTGTGTTCTTTTCTTTCTGGTGTTTTTGTTGTATGAGGTTTGAAAGTCACATTGAGGGTCACCATTTTGAGATTTGGGAGCTCTCTCTGCTTCTGATCCTCATTGTTGTCGCCTGTCAAACACTCGATGTAGATTAGGTTTCTGCTGCTCAGCATAAGAATGGGAAATTGAAAAACTGTTTTACTCAGACAAGTGTGGAAGAGATGAATTTCATTTACTCTACAGCTGCTACAGCGGCAGCTTTTTTCATCCAGACATCTTCCAATTTTTGAGTTTTGTAAAAAAAAGAAGAAAATATGTAAAGAAGTGTCATGTGTGCAAATCTCAAGAGCTGAATATCATTTCGAGTCGGGCAGACAAAGAGACACACAGACTGAAAACCCATTTCTAGCACAAGCACATACACTCGAGGAACTGCAGGGTTTTTTTGCACTTCAGCATTGGGTCTGTTTTTCAACACTGGAGGTTGTTGCTAGTATTCCTTTAGCTTCACAACCGTGATTTTCTGATTCAAGCCAACACCAGTCTGTGGATGTGTTGTACTGTGGACTGTACCGACCTGAGGGATCTTTGCTGTTTTATAGTTAACTTTGAGTGCTTTGGTTAGCATGTCTTGACTCCATGGGCGTAGGCAGAAATTGATTACTGGATAGGTAGGCACACATTTCAAATGCGATCTTACAGGCGACCCAACAGCACCCAATACCATTACATACTGTTACAGTTCAAATCCATGCAAGTAACTATTGCGTGACTATTTACAATTTAACATATTTCCACACTGAAGAGGACAGCACCATGGACAGCACCAAAAGGGCGTAATCAATCACGTCATTGTTTTGGAGCAGACAGCCACTTTTAGCCATAATGAGTAGCAACATTAAACATGTTGAACTTGTATTAATGGGGATTAACGAGAATTAATAAATCTCATATGTCTGCTTTGAAAACACACCAGCTATCACTTGTCTTGTTCTATAATGAATGTATTGAAATAAACACCTCTGACAAACATGAAAACTGTGCAGAGAGCAGCAGACACAACATTGGTCTGCAAAGGTTTCCAGGAAAATCGATATAAAAGGCAAGTTGTTTTTCAAATTAACAGCACAAGGACGTAAGGATATATTCACTTGAAGGCAGATGCAATGGTGGGCATAACAACAAAAAACATATTATGCGTACCTTTAACGCAGCGTTCTGCGGGCCTGGCTACAGAACCAGTGGGAGACGGCGGGGATTAGAGGTGAATAATGTTATTATATCATCAGCTGCTGAAAAAACCTTTTTAAAAAAAAAAATTTTTTAATTGACATTTTTGGCAAGTCAGAAGATTTCTTTGACGGGTTGACCTGGGTAATTTTGTACAGTGCCTAGGCCACTGCTTGGCTCCAATTGACCTTGCTAATATATCCATACCCGTCGTGGAGGTCCCTGTACAGTATTTTAGCTTCTATTTGAACAACAGAAGAAGAAAGATATTCCTCGTCCATATTTATACACAGTCTATGGTTGGTATCTTCCAAGACAGAGCGAGTAAAAGCAACATGAGGCAAAGAACTGTGACAGTGACGTTTGTAAGACAGGTCTAGCTGCAGCCAGGAGGCTTTTTTTTTAAGAAGAGAAAGAAAGCAGGCCAATCCAGGCGGTGCTAAAAAAGAAACCCAAACCACAGTTTCACTAAACCCTGCTGTAAATTTGGAAGCTCCTTTTTTCTTCTGGCTGCCTTTTCTTTTCATGAGGCTCCCTGCTTCTTTTTTTCTCCCCCTGCGTTTGTTCCTTTAGTTTCTGTGCCCATGCTCTCCTGTGTGTGTTTGTGTGTTCGGGAGAGCCTACATGGATGGAAATAGACCTCTGTGGGTGCTGCGCTCTCCCCCACCCTCTGTCATGCACTCCTGCTCAAGAGCCACGTGTTTATGTGTGCATGTACACAACCAGCCAGAGAGCAGGGAGCAGAAGAAAAAAAAAAAAAAAAAAAAGCGAGGACACCCCACTTGCCTATTTTTTGATAGTTATGCAACTATCAGACGTCAGAATATGCTGAGGCATTGTTGGGGGAATATATATCGGATCAGCATCAAAGTCTCTCTGTAGAGGGTGGGAGAGAGGGGGGTGGGGGGAGACGAGGGGGGGGGACCGCAGAGACGAAGAGGAGGATGTTCATTCTTTTTCTGCTTTACAAGAGCGAGTGTGTTGTGGTGATAAGAGACGGCAATCCTCAGACCGGCTTCACATAATAAAGCAGCCTTTTTTTTTTCTTTTCTCACAGAAGGAAACAGATGGAGTTTTATGTTTGTTATATTTTTATTTTGACCCAGAATTACTGTTCTCTTTGCTTGTTCAATGTTTTCATACAAATATAGCACGTTCGGATAACAGACAGACTAGGTATTACTATTTGAGGCTGATACTAACAAACACAATTATTCACCGTGATATGCCGATGCTCTCCAGTGTTTCCCTGAACCATTCCGTAAGAAAACACACATGCATGCGGTTCCAGTGTATCTGTGGTATTTTCTCCATCTGATGTTATCAAGCTCTCCCCAGAGAGGAGTGCGTGATACACATCTTAATTCAGCATCTCTCACATAAACTGTGAAATAAGACATAGCTGTGGCAATAAATCTCAAGCAAACATAAAGTCCTGGAATAGCCGTAACAGAATATCGCATGGAAGTTTAATTCTGTGCATGTGTGGAAAATACATTTCTCCAGATCTGTCATTGATCAAAAGAAGGGTTCTCTGGCTCTCTCTGTTTGGCTTCAGGCTTGATTCTTCCATATCATTTCTTTTAGCCCATTATTCCCAGACATTGTAAAAAAAAAAATAATAATAAAAAAAAATAAAAGTGGCTGTACCGAACTCGAAGTGGATTTGGCTGTTCAATACTAAGTACAGACGATCTATTCTTTTTTCTCCAGTGTTTCATTTCATTTTCATTTATTATGCAGGAAAAGATTAAAAATAATGGTGCAGGAGATATAGTTAGAAGAAGAAGATACAACACTTTGGGAGGGGGACATTGCATTTGGTTGTTGAACATGCACAAACAGGATCCTATGGACATATACGAATGGAGAGATGAGGGATGGGGCTTCTCACAGTGAGTGCTCCTGAGCTGGTGGGGGGTGTTGGGTGCCTTGCTCAAGGGAAGTGCTCAGGAACCAGACCAGACTTAAGCCCCTTTTCCACCAAGCAGTCCAGTTTGGTTAAGTACACTATGGTACAGTTTGGTACGGTAAACCCTGAACTTGCATGTGTTTCCACAGCCAACAGTATCCTTATTTGGTAAGCGGATTGTAAGCCGGATGGAGATAGCCGCGTCAGCTATGCAATAGTGTGACATCATAGCAGCCCAACACAGTGTAGCCCGCTATTAATTAAGTTAAACGTTCAAGAAGAAAAGGGAGACAGTAAACAAGGGAGCCTTTAGGGTTGGATGGTTACCCTTGTCTGACATTAATTCTGCTTCTGTTTAAAACGTGTGAACACTGAATGCTGAAGGAATCCTGATGTCAAAATGTTAAATTGGCTCAGCTTGCAATCTCTCGGTCGCAATAAGCAACTCGTCTTTATACTGGTTTTAAACACTCAGTTTTGTTTCTATTGAAGAAGACGAGACCTCTGTGGTCAATCAGCCGCCTGATAACTACAAAGATTAACCTCAGGAGATTTTTCAGACATTTCAGACTCACATTGTAAAGCCTGCCGTGCTCTTAGGCCTCTCTTGTTATGTGAACATTGCTACATCTATGAAAACAGATGAGCAGTTATTCAACGGACAAATGGCCAGTAGCGAATGGGATTTACGGCTCTTTTTGAAGGGAGCTGGATCCTGTGGCTTCATTCCTTTGAAAAAGCTGTTAAAAAAAACGGTTCCTTGTTTTTTTTTTTTTTTTACTTTCTCAATGTGATTGATGAGCTTGGACCTTCTTGCGGATGACCTTGAACGTCGCATATCTAACGATCAACAAACAAGTTAGCAAATGGCAAACTGGTTGGATGTCAAATGGTAAAAATATGGACAACTTTACAGCTCTGTACATTTCATATTGATATCCACGCTTTACTTTTCCTTACGAATGAGTTGCAAGCTTTCCCTCGTGCTTATGCTGATATCCAAAGGTCAACTACAACTTTGATTGCTCCTGGAGTGCATACGGCATATATGAGTCGTCGTCGTCTCTCAACCGGAAGGTCTAGGGTTCGATCCCTAGCTCCTGCAGCAACATGTCCGATGTGTCCTTGGGCAAGAAGACACTTTAGCCCGAATGCATCGTCGGCAGTGTATGAATTCATACGAATAGATTAGTTACTTCTGATGTTCTCACTACACAGTAGCCTCAGCCATCAGTGTGTGAATGTGTAGGTGTGACACGCAGCGTAAAAGCACTTAGAATAGTCAGGAGACTAGAAAAGAGCTATACAAGCCATTTGGGTCAAAGTTTGGTGCGAGAACTGTTGGGCATCCACAGAACGCCGAGGCCAGTTTTAAGGTTCATATATCGGAAAGTAAATTGACCCCCCCCCTCAGGAATTATCTAGGTCTTTGTTAGTCCAACTTCCAGTAATTCGTCAATTTCAGCCGGACAAACATGTTCACATGTAATTCAAAAGTCCACTTTTAGTCTGACTAACGCAGTAAATTCACTTTTTCTAAAAGTCCTGATTATCAGTACAAGTCTCACAATTCCATATCAATCAGGCTCTACTATTTTCAGAACATGATCATTGTTGTCAACAAGTCTAGACAGATGAGAGGCGACAGGTAATTTGTAGTATATTTGAAACATGTGTACCAGCTACCTGTGTTCCCAACTCGTCAGTATTCAGGTCAGAAAGCAATTTCACGTCGATCTAATGAAAAACTTGAGATCAAATAATTCACTCAGACCAATTAAAAGTTGACTCCCTCTGACAAAAGAGAAGAACAATACAGTTGGAGAGAAAGGCAGAGGGGTAGAAAGGAAGCGGAGGATGACTCCTTTAGATATACAGAAGAGAACAGATGGAGTAGCGAGGGACAGACACGGGGGACAGAACCAGGGATCAAAGTAGGGGAGGAGGACGGATGGCAGGCCTATTATGAGAGAAAGAAAAGAGGGAGGAGGGAAGAGGAGGAGGAGGAAGAGGGCTGGGGCACGAGAAAGAGGGAGCAAGTGAGGTAACAAGTAGGAGAGGGAGAGAACAGCTTGTTTTGCAGTGACAGGTACATGGAGGTCAGGCCTTAGCAGGTGTTTAGCCATCATGCTGTTACCGATAGCGCATAATGAGAAACACACACTCAACCAGCTGAGAAGTAGAGGGACACACACACACACACACACACACGCACACACACACACACACACACACACACACACACACACACACACTTATTCACTTTCTGTGTCTTTCCCTGGCACACACACTTTATTTTATTAAATTATATTCAGGTGTTCTGCCAAAGCTGTTCTTCTAATATTTATGCTAATAAAGCAGATTGGATTGAACAGAATTAGTCTGAGCTAGATAGACAGTGTGTGTGTGTGTGTGTGTGTGTGTGTGTGTGTGTGTGTGTGTGTGTGTGTGTGTGTGTGTGTGTGTGTGTGTGTGTGTGTGTGTGTGTGTGTGTGTGTGTGTGTGTGTGTGTGTGTGTGTGCTGTCCTTCTATGTCTCTCTCGGTGTTTCATTAGGCCTGTGGGATGATAAGAGGGGAACGGTCACACCAGGTCTTGTCTCTGATTAAAAGAGAGGGTGGGGCACTTTTACTAATTACTCCTGACTTGTGTGCGTGTGCGTTTATGTGTGTGTGTGTGTGTGTGTGTGTGTGTGTGTGTGTGTGTGTGTGTGTGCGTGTGTGTAATTCAGCAGCACAGTGGAGTATTTTACCCTAATTACAAAAGTGAGGGGCGTAATTATGATGTGATCGGTGATCAAGCCTTGCAGTACTTTAGAGCCTGAATTTAAATGACATCAGGTTTATTATTTTTCTTATTTAAAAAAAAAAAAAAAAGATTATTCATAGTGCCCAGTAGAGTATCTTGTACAAAACAAACGTGGGAAGTTTAGTGTTCACCACTTTTTGAAATAGCCACAGTACTTTTTTAACAGTTCTGGAGAGAATCTGAACCGTCCCACTCTCAAATATTCGGATGCTATATTTATTTCTGTAAATACATTTTGTTCAGTGGCATAATTAAGTGAACTTTAAATACCAAAGGCTCTGAGGGACTCTGAGTAGATTTTCTTAGAGTAGATTTTCAGACCAAAACAATGCTTGTTTTAGACATTTAAACTATCAGAATGTGGCGTATTATGGAAAAGGTTTTTTCTTAATTCAGAGTAAAATGATTTAACCCTGCTGTTACCTACACATTTGCTAACATATTTTATACTTGGGGTCAATTTGACCACAGCAATTTTAACCTCCAGAAAATGATTATAAGTCAAACTGTTACCCAAGTTTATGTGTCAGGTACTTTATGTTTGTTTGTTGACTACCTAAAAAATGGGGGGCTTAACAAAACGTACCTTCTCTGGTCATTATGCACCTGAATCTAAACTTAGAAGGAGGACACACTGGCTGCTGCTTTGTTGTCAGAGAAGCCAGCACTTCAACAGAGCATGTTTTACTTAATGTCTGATGATAAATCAAGGTCACTTTATGAATTAATTCAGTAAATATCTTACATATTTGACCTTTAAGAGAGAAATTGCATATCGTTTTATACTGTCTGACTGCGCAGGCAGAGGTGCTATTGTACATCTTTACGACTACAATAAGACAACAGTTACACAATTGGCTTTACAAAGTTACTCTGCGGCCCAACAGCACACTCTTTCAGAGCATTTTCAAGTCTTACTGACTTTTGTGGGTCGAGACAAATGACATTGCCTCATACTTCAGAGCCACAGAGTACAAGGTAACATCTTTTGAAGAGGATTTCTTGGGGATTTCATCGTCAAAAGATAACAAAGAACTACTGTTGCAACGAACACTGAAGTCTAGGAACACAATCTGTAGATATGTTAAGATGTTGAGCTTCTTTTTCAACATTTTATGAAATGCAATCAGAGACAATGGCAAGAGTTTCCAAGAATACTCAAACAAATGTCTAATCCGTATTTCTGCAGTTCAACTGTCTCTGCTTGCATAGCAAAGCATTCAAAGTTTAAATCAGTTTTCTTGAAGTTGACGGTGAAAGCGTCAGTGCTCTGGTAGGAAACAGCACATAATGGTGCAGTTGTTCCACTGTTATCAACAATGTTTCTGTGCGATGAATAAAACGTGTGGATGACAACGTGATTAATACAGTATGTTTCATAAGACCCATAAAGGAGCACTGTGCTGCAGTATGTCACGCATAGCTCTCTGACCTGGGTGTTACTCCTCCTCCTACACGTTGTCTTTCCTCCACGCTTCAACAGCAGCTTGTGTAACTATCACTGATGAGGTCTGTGTTTTATTCCAGCAACCAACCACCCAAACACTCAGGGCCTGAGACAGTGTTTAAAGTGGAGAGGGAATTAATACATGCCCAGGGGTTGTGGGGATGCACTGGATGATCTTATTGCTTAGTGGAGGTTTGTCTCTGTTGGAAACAATAACGCTAAATCCGATATTTAAGTAAGAAATCCAAGCTGCTCACACACCTTTCATTGGCACAGAGCTCTTGTCTTTTGCTCATTTTCAATTGTTACTCAAACACATTTTTTGGCACATTCCTATAAATATCCAATTCATGCAATGTAAAGTTATCCTCCGTCATCATATACCAGCAGCCCTCCTTCAGTTTCCGCGCCAAAAGCAGCATCAGTGAAGCAACTGTTTCAAGGTACCCTTTAGAATCTGTTCTACTTCTTTTGAAACATGTTTGAAGGTACCCATTGGTACGTTCATTCCTGCTATTTCAGAGCATGATCCAGCCCATCTTAACGAACTGTTCCACCTGCTTCTTTAACATCTTCAACAGCCAAACTCAAGCGCCTAACAACCACAGCTGCCAGATTAATCGGTCTCCCCACACCCAACCTAACAGAACTCAACAAAAGGGCCATCACACGCATTGCAGCCTCAACCTCACTGACAGTGAACACCCACTTCACCTCACTTCCCTCAGGGCGGAGGTACAGAGCACTGAGGTGCAGAAGGGCATGCCTTGATCCCTGCCGTTATAGCTGCCCTGAAAAAAAGGCCTCGGTGAACAGGCCAGAGTGGGAACCTTTGATTGCTGTTTGACGTGTCTGTTTTATACACTATGATTTGTGTATGTATTGTATTTTGGTGGGATTTGTCCGTTGGACAGAAACAGGGCTGTGAAAAAGGAATTTCCTAATGAGGACAATTAAGTCTAAAGTCTTTAAAACAAGTGGTTGACAGAGAACTGTCTGGTCAGGTTAAGGCAAAACATAACCTCTCTTCTTATCGATTCTGTAAAAAAAAATTGAATTTGGTGTTGGTATTGTGTAAGTGTTTCGTTTTTTTTCATTTGAAGTCCGCCTCCCAGCTTTAAACAATGTCAACACGTTGAGGAGGAAGTCTTAGTGGCACGTCCCTAATCTTTAGAAACACTGGAAAACTGCCATCACTCCCAGAGGCTATATTGTTATCAGTCAATAGCGGATGGGATCCATGATTGGGCAAAAAAACATTTGGTCAGGTCCAAAAAACATACCATGGTTTAAGTTAAAATAACATAACACTTACCCTTGGTGAAAGTCTGGCTTTGTTTAAACCTGTCCATCAGCACAGACCACTTAACAAACATGACTTTATTGGTCTTTACACGATTCTCCCCTGACTTGGCACACGTATAGTACATGGAGCATTTACTCTTTGTGTCTAATAATGCTGCAGATGGTGCAAATGTCCAATTGGTAGATCTGGTACATCTCATGTAAAGGCTTAAGGCACCAAAAGGAACTTCAAAATTGGCTCTAAACTACCAATTTTAGTGCATTCACAGTTCTAGGTATACATATATATAATGAAGGAAAACAGCCTGAACTGTGTGAATCCCTTAGTCAAGAAGTTTACTTTTCCTCCGACCATTTTGGCCCTCTTAGTTGGATACACAACAGTCTATGGGGAGGCCTGGTTGCCCTGGGCTCTCAGGTGTTGACCATTAACGGCTATGTTCCTGCATGGTTCAAGTCCAGTTGCATCATTCTCCATCTCTCTCTGTCCTTATTACCTGTCACCTCTCAACTGTCAAACCCAATAAAGGACAAAGAGGGCCTGCTTATCTGTTGCGGTCACCCTGACACTTTGATGTGAGTCTGTAGCTCACTTGTAAAAAACAAGTCAAAAAGAGCAAGCAGAGGACAAACAATCTAATTTTGCTTACTTCGACTCACATGTCACTAGTTGGATATATCTGACTAAAACAACACAAACATCCCTGATGATTCTGATGGAATCTAGCTAATTGCTGATTTACACAGCTCTGACATTTTAAACACAGTGTTTGTCAAACATCATCGCCCCATTCAACAAAACAAAATCCAAGTATCCATTCTTCATGGTCTGTCTTCACTCCTGGCTTACTGCTCCAAAGATGTCACTTCCCTCCTGCAGACCGTCCTGACCTGATCACCCTCGATTTTTCTGAGAGGACACTGATCCTAATTGGTGATTGGCATGGGTGTTTAGTTTGTCACAGTGTTTTTACAAAGCCGTCTCCATGTGGCATTTATTTGCATTCTTTTTATGTCTCGCTAAGTGAACCCTGAGTCCCAGACATAAATCATGTGTTGGTGCTTCTGATAGCTGGTGTCACAGCAGCTCTCAGCGGATGTCACAGCACATCAGGTTCGCCGTCATTTCACTCGGCGTCACATAATGTCAGGTTGTCGAGGCATTATTGATATCCTTTTGCGACTAACACAGCTGAATGGAGAGAAATCTGCTGTCATGTGCTTTTAAAAAAAAAAAGAGAAGAAAAAGTTTGATGTCTAAGCCCCTTCCTCAGAAAGCAGCATTTGCAAGCCTGATGGTTTTACAAGTCTGATGGGCTACACAGTGCCTTAGATAACTCTGACTCTAAACATAGCTTCCATTTAAAGATAACGCAATAACTTAATGGTGGATTTTGATTTAACAAAATAATAGCGTGGATGTAAACAAATGACAAAAAAAGACCATCCTCTCTCACTGGGTGAATCAGCCATGCAAGCTGTAGCACTTTAGCTCAACTTTACTGAATTATCTTTCTTTCAAAACTAATTTAAGATTCAATCATTTCCATAATCCTAGTGTTTCCTTTGTCCCAAAAGACTGCATTGTATGAAGTCATCCAGGAAAGTTCTCTCAGACAAAAAAAAGAACATCTTGCAAAATAAATTCACTTTAGTTAAACTGAAAGTTGTATGGGCACAAGCAAAAAAATTATTCAGACGATTGCAAAAAACAGAAGTTAATCAACTTGTGTGTAGTGCTTTAAAAAAAAGATTGATTTCTTACTACTATTAGTGTGCAAAAAGATCATATTGGCATCTTGATCATAGTTTGAACTTTGAATCAATACAAAAATTGTGCAAACAAATAAACAGAAGCTTCACAGCAGTTGCGTGTCTGGAAGGATGGCCAGGGGTGGCATGGGTCCCTCTTGAAATCTGACTGGCCACCCCAAAATTCCAAATCTATCATTGGCTAAATGGCTAAACAGAGGCAGGGCTTAAGATAAAATGAACTATTCTGGCTGTTTTCAATATGCATACTTTGGTCTTAACTTACAATGGACTAACTTGTTAATACATTTACAAGTAAGACAGCGTACAAGAGTTTGCGTCGAAGTACTTTAAATTGTTTCTTGCATAGTATGTATCAATATTTTGCATAGAATCGGTAAAAAAAGGGAATTAATTTGCTTGTATGTAACCTAAAACTCCATGCAACCCCTGTATAAGTCAGTGCCCCATGTGGGCCACCCCAATCAAAAAAGTCTGGACACGCCCCTGCTTCACAGTACAATTATCATTTGAATTCAGTGGAAGCACTGGTAGCAAAAAACACAAAAGCAAATTAGTTAAAGGAAAAATCACGAAAGAGATGTACAAAAAAACTCCACAAGATGAAAAGTCACTGGAATTGAGCCAAGTATACCACATGGAAGCATGGGAGAGATCTACCAGTGTTCCTAAACAGCCACTGCTGAAGGTGAATGAGGAGCAGGTGTGTGAGTATCAGGAGCTCCAGCACCAGGATGCCAAGCAGCTTCTGAGGACATAAGAAGCACAGGGACAAAAACAAAAAGTGACTCCAGTGAGCATTGTGTCAAAGGTCATCAGGCATTTCTTTTATTGTATATATTTTTTGTATGTTTATTTAATAACTTTTTTGTCAGAGCAGTTGAATATTTTCTTATTTTTCACCTGGCATTTAAAGGCTATTGTTTGAGCTGTCGTGGTGAAAAAACATGATCGGGACTGGATCAGGTAATATCAGCCATGTGGATAAGTAATGTGACTATGCTGGTGAAAGTTGGACAATATGTCACTGTAATGGGAAGAAATGTTTTGGAAATGTCACCACGGTTAAAAATGTCACTTCTGCAGGTAGGAGCATACAGTATATGTCAGGGATACATGTTTCATGAATTGTCATCACTGGCAGTAGAAATGTCCTGTGCATCTTGAGACATCATCATTACAGGGTACACTGTCAGGAAACATCACCGCTCTGTCACCTCGGACACAGATGTCAGTGCTGCAGGTACAAACATTGTCACCACAGGTTTACTCTGAGAAAACAACACGGCAGTAGTTGGAAATATTTCACTGTGGCCAAAAGGGCCTATCAGATAGGATGCCGAGGGCGCTGCCTGCCGCTCTCAAACACACTCATTGTCGATGTGTTGCGAGGCGCAAGAGCGTATTCTGCACCACACCGAGGTCCGCCGCTTGTCAATTCTTGCGCCCTGCGCTGAAGTAAAAAAAAAATTCAACTTGGGCACAGTGCTCCGTGACATTACCTACACGAGTCCAATGAGACCAGATCTCAACAAGCGGAAAGACCAGATCACAACAAGCGGCGTCCCACTTTCCAGAGCTCTAGTTAAAAGACCTACCGTGACATCGGAGAGAAAACTGTGGATTGAAAAGAAATGTCCAACAGTTACGGGGTACCAGGTGTGTTTAAAACAGCAGCAGAAATGTGTGCCATGCTTGTGAAGCGGTTTTTATAGAGCTGTAGTTACTGGGCGAGCCTAAACTATCCTAAATCCTGTTATTAGTTGCTATATTAGACATCAAACAGGCAGAGCCATCAGTGTGTAACAAAAATGAGGCTCAAACAAGGGTGAGGGAGACTCTTGACATAACCAGTGTTTTCATCAACTTTGCTCTTGAGCAAAAAAAAGAAATGCATTTTTACATTTCTGTCAAATCTTGAGGACAAAGTGTTAATCCGGTCAAACACACGCACGCACGCACACACGCACACACACACACACACACACACAGTGCGCTGATGGCTTCAGTTTGCATCAGGCTCATGGATGTAGATTTGAATGGCTGATTATGTGTGTATCTCTGCTCTGCCACATTGCCCTTGTCATGTCAGATCAATATGTCTCCCATTAGCTCCCGTCTCCACATTGATATTTCCATTCACACCTACAGTCTGTCATCTGTTAACACGTTTGAACACTGAAGCCTGCGAGCGCTTTTCGTACAGCAGATGATTAAACCCAATCAAGCCCTCGTGCTGTGAGGACGACACCATGGGGGGAAAAGTTAATGTGGGTCATACTACCAAATCTTTGGGGACTTTTGAACATATAAACTCGTATTCAGGAGGAAGACACAGTGGTGGTAAGGTTCAGGGGAGGTTTTTCAAGGCTGTGTTCTGTGTTTCTGGTGCTGTGAGCAAGCTGTCAGATGTAGGGTCAATTAATCCGTTGTCTGGTAGGAGAGGCGTGGAGGGAGAACATGATCAAAATGCCTGTGTTGAAACATTAATTGAGTGATGCATGTTTTAGAGCTGCTGCCCGGTGAAATGTTGGCTGCTTTTTCCATGCTGTTGTATTCCTGTTTCGTCTCAAGCAAAGTGGAAAAGACTTTGTTTGCGGTTGGATGTCATGTCGACCATTTCTTACAACATTTTCTAACTTCTTTTTTCTTTATTTTGAGTTATTTAGTTAGGTTATATTTTGTGGATTGCTGGTCATTGCCGGATAGTAGCATTGTGATAATTGTGATTCGATACATTTGTCCACTATAGACCATTTCAGTTGAAGGCTCTAACCCACCATTTAGACAACCATTATAAAAATTGTGACAAAATCATTCATCAACTAATAAGTTATTGAAAGGAAAATGGAAAGTGAAATTCTGGGACACTCATTCTGGGCAATATAAAGCGAAACAACGTAAAAGCCTGTCAGTGACGTAAACAGTAAAGTTTGCTTCAATGGCTAAAAACGTCAACCTATCAAGCATTAGCATGCCAACATAACCGTTAGTTTACTCAAATTAATATTTGCAAGCTAACATAGCTGTTAGCTTACCAACATTAATATTTGCAAGCTAACATAACCGATTGTTTAATGAAATTAATTTTTGCTATAGTTAACATAACTGCTAGCAATCGAACAGTAACTACGCTACTAGCTAACATAACTGGTGTAACAGTAGGCTAGGACTATGAAATGTTATTTTTTTAGCCTGGTAGTGGAAGCATGCTAATAAAAGCTAGTTGCCCAACAATTGCTAATGGGTTATCACAAATGTTGTTTAAATTGAAATGGCCAAATGTCCATAGATTTTATTGGTGCTTAGTTGTAAATCAATCAACGCATAAAAGATTTAAAAAAAAGTCAGATTTGCTTTATTTAAAAAAAAATGTGCTTCCGTTATTTAACAAGAACAGGCCACTGCAAGGTAGCCTGTTAAAAGTAGTTTATTTATAAACAGCTTATGGTTAAAATAGGTTTGAATGAAAAGGAGTGAGGTACAATGGATGATTGGCGGGGGTTAATAGGAAAGAATGAGTGAGAGAGCGCAGTGTAAAGTAAAGAAGAGTGTGGTTGAGGTAGCTGGAGCTGTCAGGAACTGGTGGTCAACACTCTGGTGGGTGTGGGCATGTCTATCTGGTTCAGCATCCCCCAATGGTTCCTGTGTAGAGGGACGTTAATGGATTGGATTTCATTATAATCTACAACATTATAAAAAGTCCATCATCCTGGAACAACACAGTTGCCAGTAAAATATAAGTCTCATCTGCTAGATCTTCCTACCATGTGCTACCATCTGTCAGAGGACAGAGGCCACTGTGTGAATATTATGAAATGCTTTTTCAACACTATCACGTCTTTACGGCCTGTAAAAGGACTTCTCATCTGAGGGTAACTTCCTTAACATTACATTTATCATCACTCAACACACACTCACTGCACCCTCCATTGCCCTCCTGCTGTGTTGTTAAAACTTTGAGCCACAGTGAAAACTTTTCCAATTATAGACATCTAAACTCTGGCAGAAAACTGGGGTGCAGACATGAGGAAAGAATCTGTGGAGGCCATCAGCCTACAGCACTCTGGATCAGAAGTATTAAAACAAACACAACACACATCCATCATTTTCTCAACATTCACACAGGCTCACAGAATACACGACGGACAGAGGTATCATGGGAAACCATACATGTTTTAGATATTATGAATGAAATAGAGCACTTAAATACCACCATCAACTGCCATCCATTTGACACAAGCTGTGTTCAATTGTGTCAGCCCTTTATCAGTTCAGGTGTGATCCAACCTGTCTACCCCCTTGTTGTACCTCTCCATTTCTCCAAAGGTGTTGTTCACACTGAGGTGGTCGTCAGAGAGGGGGGCGTGGGGATAGTGAGGGGTGCTGCACCGCTGATAATTAACTTAATGAGAGATTAATTAATAGGGTGGCTGCAGGGTTGTAACACAGGGGGAGATACTGAGCTCGACACAGAGAGATTGAGTTAGAGTGAGGGAGAGGTTTAAATACATGTGAGGTCAGATATCAACATGTTAATGACATCTTAGCCATCATGGTGACATATTTTCACTTGATTCCAATACAGTTGACCTGTTGCTGAAACAGTGCTGCTTCTTTTCTTTTTTTTAAAGGTTTATCTTTTGGGCTTTTATTCCTTTTATTTTAGAGATAGATCAATGAAGAGAGTCAGAAATGTGGGAGAGAGAAGAGGGGAATGATATGTGGGAAAGGAGCCACAGGTCAGATTCAAATGCAGGCCGTCCACTTTGAGGACTTTAGCCTCAGTACATGGGTCGTGGCATAGCTACCGGCGCTCTCAGTACTTCTTCTTTTTACTATTTTTTAAGGTATATTTTTGGGCTTTTTATACCAGAAATTGGGGAACAACATGCAAGAAAAGAACCATGGGTCTGATTCGAACCCGGGCCTCCTGCTTGGAGGACTATAGTGTTTGTACATAAGGGGGGTTCCCACTAACTACTAAGCAACCAGCGCCTCACTTCTTTTTATCCTTAAAGTGAATCTTAATTGAGATCCTCTGTCTGATTTGTAAATGGATACGTTTAGGATAAGTGATCAAATCTTTTTTTTTTTTTTTGAGATGTCCCAATTCAGAGGTGGCATTTCTCCACCAGCCTTCTTAGCTTGCTTAGATCCCTCAGGACGAACTGATATGAGAAAAAAGGATTTCCTCTTTGCATCACCAGCTGTTCCCGTCCAACCCTAACGTTAAGCTAGTTGTTCAGTTGCCTAGCAACATTTTAAACATGTTTTTTGCTAGCTCCTAGACTGAGCTGGAACGAGTTCATAACATTTAAAACGTAAACGCCGACCGCTTGAAAGTCCACCAGCTTGTTTGAATCCGCTGGCAATGAATCTTGGAATATGTTTGGCCATGAAGGATGGACAAGATTGATCCTCAATTTAAGGACATAAATTCTACCAAAAAGTGAAAGTGCAGCATTGATGTAGTTATTCACTGTAAATTGGTGTCTATGTAAAACGATGTCCAACACTATCCTGCTGTCAACTCCTAAGCCTAATCATTTCCATTCAGCTTTCCCTCGTTCATGTCAATAGCGCCACCATGAGGAGAAATGAGATAATTGACACTGTGAGTCGACATGGCAGAGACATCTGGTTAGTCCCCCTTTTTTAAAATTAAAATATAGATATTTGGCAAAAGCAAATCCGTATTTTTTTTACAATTCAGGATGACATATTGGATGACATTATAGGGCGGCTGTGGCTCATTTGGTAGAGTGGTCACCTCTAAACTGGAAGGTCGAGGATTCGATTCCCCAGCTGAGCAACATGTCCGATGTGTCCTTGGGCAAGACACTTAACCCTGCATTGCTCCCACTGCTTTGGTGGCGGTGTATGAATGGATTAGTGTTGTTCTTACTCTCTTATGTATGTCGCTTTGGATAAAAGCGTCTGCTAAGTGAAGAAGTGTAGAATATTGCTTTATCAATATTGAGTCCCAAACCTTTACATTATTGTACCACAGTTTGTTTGTCAATAAATCGTTCAATGGAAAGAACAGCGTTCACTTATTCAACAGTTCAGCGTCTATGTGAAGTTATCTTTACATCCAGCATTTCTTTGATGGTGCGTCTTTAAGTCGGGGATTCAGAGATTATGAACTGTTTTCATATATTTTCCAGCGTTCAGGCAGAGAGAGGGTCAGTGCTCCTTATTGACAGTCCAAACATGAGCAGATGCAGAGGATGACATTAAAGCTGCTCCACTCTGCGGCGGGATATGTTAGTCTTACACGGCTTATCTCTCAGCGGTGTGTGGAGAGAGAGAGAGAGAGAGAGAGAGAGAGAGAGAGAGAGAGAGAGAGAGAGAGAATGCCTCAGGTGTGAGGTGTGGCAGGCCGGCTAAAGCTCTTAACCCTGCTTTCAGAGGTACCGTGCCCCCTTTTAGCTCTCTCACCAAACACACTGTCACGTATACACACTCACACACTCACTCACACACACACACATAGAGGCTTTACTCCCTTGGGCAACAACACAACTGGCTTTTGGGAATAGAGTCGAAGGTGAAGATAAGAAGGCTTTTGCGGCATCATCTCGCAGGATCACACGGTTTTCTATGTCACTCTGTTTCCATTTTTTTCACTCTCTACTATGTACACACACACACGCACACACTGCATATGGCCCCAGAAAGCCCTCAAGAGCTCCACAGAGGGCTATCAGGGCCTAATTAATGGTGGGTGCAGTTATGTTTTATGATAGGACATAATCATGCTCTAATTAGTGTGAAATGGGGCCCAGTGGTCTGATTTATGACCAGTTAGGACGATCACCAGGCGGTGATTTAAGAGTCGACATTTCCATCTCGTGTACTTGTAGTCACACTCCAGCCGTCGCAACATGTGCTGAGGACTGCGGGGAGAACACGGGAACAGTCCTGCACCGATCTTATACCCACTCCTCCAGAAAGTTCCTTCCTTTGATTTAGTTTCTGATGCTCCTCAACTGATAATCTGAGTTACTAACGTATGGGGAGTGGGGACAGACCTGACTGTTAACCTGTATTAACTTTTTTGTTGTTGTTGTGACAACTGTATGCAGGGACGGATTCTTAAAGGATATACATAAAATGTAACGGGGTGTGTTTGGACCAAGATTAAGCACACAGGAAAGAAAGGCGTTGTTGTTTATGTCCTGTACTTGATTCAGCTGGTAAAGTTCAGGTTCTTTGGCTAAGAGCTGTTAGAGGTGACGAGTGTGGCCCTTAATCTATCCAAGGTGTTGTAAGGACTGAGGAAAGTGCAGCATTGATGGTAATGCTTACAACCTTTCAGGTGAAGAAAACCTTTTCTTTTGTAGACCTTATGGAGTAACTTCAATAAATAAAAAAGCTGTTTAAATATGAGAAACAAATGTCCTCCTTTAAAGTCTCTTATCATCATTAAAACAAGCAAAGTAAGCCACTCGTGTTTCTCACTCATAAAAGCCGGAAAGTGTTCATAGACTTTTCAACAAAAATTAATTGTTGGCTGACAATTTTTATCCTCCTATAAACAGACGTCTCATAACTTTCCCTTGTGTTGCTTCAGTTCTGTCCAATAAGCTTCTCAAAATGCAATTAGCTAAACCCCAAATCACTGCAAATGTAAGGCACATGCGGGTCAAGGCAACCCGTCCACTTGTTACTCCTGTGTGTTCTTATTATCCAGAGATCAAACACAGATGCCCACCAGGCACAAAGTGTCATAGTGTGAACTCAGGCGTCCAGCAGGGAAGCAATGCGTCGAGGTTTTGATCAGGAGAGGATGAAAGTTTGAGAGGACAAATTGCAATTCTTTGCGTGCTCTATGTTTTCGTCATTTTACAGAATAACTTTCTCTGAGGCTTTATTTCGTTGCCTGGCTCAGGCATTTTCTCCGCAGGATCAGACGTGTGGATCGTCTCCGTGTCTTTATTTCATCACTCGCAGCTCCCCCATCTTTAAAGTCTCGCATCTGAGCACAACTGAAAGGACTGTGTGTGTGTGTGTGTGTGTGTGTGTGTGTGTGTGTGTGTGTGGGGGGGGGGGGGTGCTGAATGTTTGTGAGAGTACTTATGACAAGAGATGTCTTTTTAGTATGGAGGAAGTTCAGATATGATATGTTCCATTAGAGCAAAAGGAACAAAAGAGGAGAGAGGCAAGGGGTGGCTTTGGCTAGACTTTACATCTCGGACTTTTCATAACCATCCTTTTTCTGTTTCTTTCCTCCTTATCGTTGTTGTGTGTGTGTGCGTGCATGTGTGTGTGTGGTCTCTCTCTCTATTCGTTTTTCCCCCTCCGGCACCTCCCTGACTTTTAAACTACCTTGAACAGAATTATGTCTCCAACTTGAGAGAGCTCATAAAGTAGCAGAGTGGCGAACAGCTCTGTAGGACCTATTTGCCAAACCTCTTCTGACACAGACTGAATAAAAAAAAATATCACACACACACACACACACACACACACACACACACACACACACACACACACACACACACACACACACACACACACACACACACACACACACACACACACACACACACACACACACACACCCTATTCTTTTGCATACTCACACATATCTGTGCACACACACTCAGAGACACACATACAGACACAGAAAGGAAGGAATATCAGATCACACAGGAGATTATGTCTGAGTGTGTAAATGTGTTTATACTCCCCTGGTCTGATATTTTGAATCTGGTGTTACTTGTGATGGATTGCTTCTGTTTCCAATAGTGAAAGAAAACAAAGAGATGGACCCACGTGCAGAAAATAAACTAATTTATTTAACAAAAGTCCAAAAAATGTTAAAAAAATAAATAAAAAATAAAAAAGATTCCGCAAAAAGTAAAACAATAAACAAAAACTTAGGTAGCACAAAAAAAAGCAGCCACTCGTAGGTAGAACTAACCACAACAAGGAAGGAATGCTGAGGCTGTTTTCGAAACCGCATACTATACTACTAGTACATACTGATTTGGCCAAAATGCGAGCTCTGCAGTATGCCTAAAATACTAGGATGTCATACTGATTCGGGAAAAATCTACAGTATGCATCGGACCAGTCTACCTCGCGTACTGTTTCCCATAATGCAAAGTGCCAGGTCAGAGATCAAAATGCCGGGGCGCAGCTGTTTGAACTCGTCTGTGGCGGTGACTGAATATCTTGCCACATTATGGGCATGAACCAATAACAAATATGACATGTTCATATATTTATAAGTCTTACCACCTCGGATTTTCCTGCTTTGTAGACTGTACAGTGCATGTGCCACAGCTGGACAAGCAGCTGCAATTTCAGGGTCCTTGGCTTGCTCTATTACTTCATATTATTCACAGCTGAGTAAAACCAGTTTAACCGTGCCAAGCATACTGCAAAATACCCGACGACTGGCTGTCATACTACATACTACTGTTGAACTCAGTATGCAGTATACAGTATGTACTGCATACTGATTCAGATAGTAGTATGTGGTACGCGGTTTCGAAAACAGCCTGAGACTAATTAGACACAGAGGTAATCAGACAGGTGAGACTAACGACACATGTGAAGACAATCAGGGCAATCAAAAAGCGGGATAAAACAATAATAATCTCTTTACATGCTCTGCTTTATTGCTGCCCAGGTCTCTGTTCATGTTTTGCCAACACAAGCCCTTTACAAGATACGCTTTCCATCATTAGACCTTTGCACATTGCAATGTCAACAGCATAGTACTATTGGTGTCTCACTGTTTGATTTCACATTCAGCATTGAGCTCCACACACACACACACTCATGCATGCACAGACGCACAGCACTCTCCCCCCCCTACTGGCTCAGATTTTACACATTGCCTCTGTCCCCTTCTGTTACACCTCTGACAGTGGTGGCTGGTCAAAAGACCACCAGAATCCTGCACTGGGTCAGGTGTTCACAGATACATACAGCTAAACTGCAAAAAATTATTATTATTATAGAAAATTATTTTCAGTATTTTAAACATATATAGCAGTGGCGTGCATTAATTGTGTGTGTGTGTGTGTGTGTGTGTGTGTGTGTGTGCCCTTCTTGTAGAGACAGATTGGTTGCCCAGCAACTACAGTAAAGCACTATAAAGTGACTGTGTTTCCATTGTGTTTAATCACAGGTGGTGTCAGTTCAGGTCATGTCGCGGGTCTAATATTTACGGGTCGTCTAGTGTCCCGTTGTTTAATCTCTATGCATTACTCACAAGGCGTAACAGGGCTGTTAATGTCCCGCTTTGAACTGGTAATATATAAACAACAATGAACTGACATGATTAACTGTATTTTTAAACCTATAGTATCCTAAAAAGATACCCCCAGAAAAGTTTTTCAAAAGTAAGAAATTACTTGAGGTCAGGAGCCAAACCTGCAGCTGATGCGTCAAAGATTGTGTGACAGTATACTGGGTACCTGATCTACTGAGCTAAACCTGCCCCTCGTTCATGAAACCACTTCATAGCTAGTAGATTGTAAATGAGGCTTGTTCTAAGTTGCAGGGTCTAAAGCTGTAAGAACAGTTTCCTTTACTCAGACTAAGGGCGATTTATATGTTGTGTATTTTGGTCATTAAACATAAATCAAGAAAAAAAAAGATAAACGCAGCATTAGCTTTAGCAACTCAGGCTAATTTCCGACACATTTTTGTAACATACTCATGTAAAATGTTTACTGTATCTATTCGAACGTCCCGTGGTTTTTTGTGTGTGTCTCATAAAATGATGCAAAAGCTTGGCACACTGTGTTGGCAAGTACAGCAGCAGCAGTTATTCTAGTGGCATGAGCAGAAGTAGCACTAGACCAATTAAAAGGTGTAGTAATGGTAATACTAACAACTGTATTATCGCTGCTGACCTGGCGCTGGACTTTGGACTGCGAGGTGTCACTGTAATGGGAGTTAAGCCCTACGTGTCCCACAGTGGGCACATCTGGATCCTTTGGACCAGGTGGCTTAAAGCCAGCACACCACTGTGTCATGACCACAGGCATCATTAACTGAGACTGTTCTTTTTGCACGTGGTGCTGGGATGTAATGGACTGCACACACACGGAGACAGTGATAGTGGTGTTCTGGTGATTCATCTCTTTTTCAGCATCACTGCTGTTCTCACTTTTACCAGCTGCTAATTAGAGTCTTAAAATGCTGAAGCTGTCTGTAGTTTGTCTTATTGTAGGTGTGCATGAGATTGTGTAAATCGGCTGTCTAAGCTCGTAATTCTTTTCTTCGAGTTTGTCCAACCAGCGCTGTGAGAAGAGAAATTAATCGTGTTTTTATCCTAAAAAACAGGCAAGACTTCCCCAGTAAAAACACCTTCTAAGGTTGATGTGTGGGGAGTGGATCAGGTCAGTGGCTCTGGGGAGTGAGACCACAACTTGCCATGAGGCAACATCTGTTATATTTCCACCGTTTTTTGCACCGTTTTGACACAGTGAGTCATTTTCCTTTGACGTCGGGCTCAGGGTGGGAGACACAGTGATGACGACGTCCACTGCTGTGTTTCTGTTTGCAGGTTGGGAAAACATGGGGAATCTTACAAACTGTTCAAATGTCATTTGTTATTTAGTTTGATTGTTAAATGCAAATCAACCTTATTTTCAACATGTTGTACTTCTGGATGGCAGACAGCGTGAGTGGAAAAAAACTTGATAACCAGATGCAGATTTGGGCGTTGAAACCAGAAAGTACTTAAACAGAAAAACCGGCTCTCCTCATAGCCTTCACAAAACGACACATCAACCATTCTTCTTCTTCTTCTAATGAATTTCCGGCAGGCTGTACGCTGTGGCATAATGCTGCCCTCCGCCGTAATTCAAATGAATTAATTCAATTTGGGTTAAATTCTCGTATATAGTCCAGTGGACCTCAAGAAATTCGAAATAGCCCTTCTGACCAACTGGAATTCACTTACAAAAGATAGCAGAGATTTCAGTGAAAATTCCCAAATCTGAAAACTCTTCAAGAAATTGTTCTCTTTCACTGCTGGAATCCTAGCAAGCAAACAATACGGTACACGGTTTCCAAATTCCCCTCAAGAACATAATTCATCCGGATGTTTGAATCATACAGTCTTCTGATCGCACATACATGAAATCCCATGTTACCTGTTCTCTTGGGCCAATCAGAGAGGAGCTCTAATTGGTGCCAGATTCACTCCAGGTGTAATCAATCTCACCTTCCCTCCCCTCCTTAAGCTGTATGATTAAAACAGGAAAGAAATACCAAACTTCACTTCTTATGTCCACACATATCTAAGAAACATATAACGTAAACATTACATTTTCTTTAACTTTAAATAGGAAAAAGTACAAGTTTAATTCTCAAATAAGTTTGAGTCATTTTAAGAACTTTTAGTGAAATAAATTACTTACATATTTTTACATAAACATTGACTCTTGAGTGAAAGGTGAGATGTGCACCATCCTCTCAACCTAGAACATCTACATTTTTGCATTGGAGACTGTATTCTCCATAACACAAGATAAAACATTAAATCTGATAGCTTTCTTTCAGAGAGTGTCCCCAAAATGTTTCCTTGGACCAAAGATTCTTGCAAAATTACATCTCTAAATGTAATTTCCACATTATTCCACCAGCAGCCTTACACAGGGTTAGATAAACTGAACATGGCCTATTTCTTTTTATCATTGCTTTTCTTATTTCCTCAAGTTTTGCTTCTGACATTTACTTCAGTTCTTCATAAATTGGGTTATTTCTGAGGACAACCACCACCACCACCGGCCCTGAAGGGACACAGGAAACACAGGGAGGACATGATGTGCACATGGCTGCCTTATTTAAAGAAAGTATGCAAGTGCTCTGAGCCTGTTTTTTGAAGCCTGATATCGTTTTTTTCAACCTAAATGCCAAGGCAGACAGAACAACCCCGCGGCGTTGTGGTGATGTAACCATCAGGTAGGCCCAGAAAAGAGAAACCCTGCAGGCAAAGTAAAAGATAAGCTGTCATGAAAAACAAGAGAAGGGGAAAAAATGCAAAGTCAATCAAACCACAGTGGTTTGAACAAGAAGATGCCGGAGAGAGAGAGAGAGAGAGAGAGCACTGTGATTTAAGTTTAGTTTGAGGAGTTAAATCGTCTTTAATTAATGGGATGTGAAGAAGAGGTTAGCTAAGCCTTCTGTCCGACTGTGTGGGGCAACACTGAGCTGCTTCTAATTGGTGGATCACAATATGTGGAGTCTGGGATTCTCGTTGTGCCGATAATGTCATTTAATTGGAAAGAAATCTGTCACACAGACAGAGGCGAGGCACCCGGCGCTCCGAGGCTTGCACTTAAAAGATAGATTAATTAACGGACGGCTTCATTTCTCTAATTGTGTGTTCCCAGATAACGAGTTTAGAGTTGAGCCAATTATCTCCTTGCTCTTGCCTACCCATTTCTCCGAGAAGGGTATTTTTGAAACCCTCCACTACACTTTGAGGTCACGTTAGATTTATAGAGGCCAACTTGCGTTGATGAGAGGACGACAGAATTGAATTGTGCTAAATTAATGAACTCTTATTTTTTTTCTGGCCCTCTCATCTCTTTTCACGCTCTTTCACCTCACCTTCTACTTCCTGAGGCGCTTACCTTCACATTTTTTTGTATTCACTTTAATCAGCCTTTGTTTTCTCTTTATCTGCTGTCCTTTTGATTCTCTCTACCCCTCAGTCTCTTGTTGATTTGAAGATCAAGCCCCTTAATTCTCCTCATTACAAAGCCTGTTCTCCTTCTCCTTAACAGCTCCAGCCGTCCATCCAACCGCAGCTCATGCGCTTTTAATTGACTTCTAGATCATTATTTAGTTAATTATACCCCCCGACAGATTGCTAATAAATATTGATATGAATTATTCAAACCATATGTATGACTCTGATTGCCACAGCGGGCTGTGCAGCTCAGATTATTAGAAACCAGGAGATGTGGAAGGAAAGTCTTGGAACCAAACTGCTCCAGCAGAGATGAAAAAGAAAAGTAAATCATAGTAATGGTCTGAGATCAACGGCGTGCTATTGGGTTTCTGAAAAGCTCGGCTTTTTCATTAAGAGGGGTTGATGAACTGTAATGATAGAACACCACTCCTATGTATGAAATCAGCCCAGATTCTCATTGTGATAACGTGTCACTGGAGGGTGTTAGTGGATGTAGTAGTCTGATAAAAGCAAACAGCTTCTACTTAATCTATTAATAACTTCATCCCAGACTCCATTTTGGCTCCAGAATGAGCCAGTTTCACAGTTATTGGTTTGATCCCCACATTGAAAAGGAAATAGAGAAGTTTCTTTGAACTACTTTTCTGGAAAACTTTCTTCAATGAAATCCATAATGAGACGTATTTAGTGAAAAATGTGGCTTGTATAAATTTTGTCTTACAACTTTGGGCCAGTACTAGAAAGCTGTTCATCTGAGTTAAGATGTGATGGTTCTGCACCGCCACTTATTGCAGAAAAACTTCCAAGCAAATATACCTAAAAGATATACCTTCTCCCCTGAGCTAAAATAAAACTTTTATTTGGATAATCCTTTGTAAATTGATGTAGTTTAAAACCTATGAGAGACTGTCTCTCAAACCTTGAATTTTAGGCAATACATACTCACAATGATTTGGCGGTACGTTCTGAAATCACAGTATGCAATTTTGTGTAGAAATACCCGGAGGTATATTACATGGGCCAGAATTTTCAGGTATGAATTGAGAACAAACTGGTCAGACTAAAGCACGGCAAAATCCATTGTGGTTCTCAGGCTATCCAATGGCACAACTGCACTGTAATATCATTATAATTTTGTCCAATAATATTATAATGTCTATGTAGCTGTATAAGTGAACAGATGTTTATTGTTGTTGAATTCTATTTATTTCTATTTGCGCTAGCTTGATGCTAGCTTATCCAACAAAGATCGGTCCAGAAATACGTCACATGAAGCATAGTTTAGTATGTTGGCAATGACATACTAATGGTCAGGTTAGGATAGTTAGTCTATACTGTTTGAGTAGTAGGCAGTATGCTAGTATGTGGTTTCAGACATGACCATTGTCTTCATTGTAAATGCAGCAAAAAGGTAAGACTTTTGTCTTCCATTTCATGATGTTTGTAGGTTCATGTTGTCATTACATTCCTTAATGAGTGGTGTCGTGAAAAAGTTCAAGCAGCAAGAGAAAAGGAATTCTTGCCATTGGAAATTTAAATTATCCTGTTAAAATGATCCAAACTGGAGCCCAATTGGTCCAGTGGTTGGTTCACGCTTCTTATGTGCAGAAGATGTTGTCCTTGAAACCATCCACCTGGATTCCATACCGGCCTGTGCATCCTTCCAACATGTCATTGTGTCAAAATTTGATGGGAAAACATGTGATTTGTGTCTTATTTATTGATGCCATAACTCGAATTCTTTCTTTATCTGTAACGGTGTATTGACTTATGTAACCTTTCAGATTCAGCTGTGAGGATTGTAGGGATATAATGCATTTCAAGACGATGAAATCAAAAACTGCAACAATACCGTCAGTCCAAACTAAAGTAACATTTCTATTGCAGGGTTAGGGTTAGGGCTCAAAGGGTTTAACAAACAAAGTAAAAAAAAAAGGAAGGGAGACAGTCCAACGCCCTTTCATGCTCTACAGCAAACACAGAAAACAAATGGACTGAGAGAATGTGAGAGAAAATAGAGAGAGAGACAACTGGAGGCATTAGTGTGGAGGAGTGGAGGGAATTTTCAGCGAAGATTGGGAAAATAGGCCAAGCTTCTGAAGAAGAAATCCACATGAAGGCGTGTTAATGGGGAGGGAGAGAGGAAGACAGAGAGAGGACAGTCAGTTAAAGAGAGGAAATAAGTGTCGAAGTTAAGTTGAGACAACTTTGTTTAATTAGTGTGTGTTTTGGAGAGGCTGATTGGAAGCGCTGGGTATTGAGCTGAGCAGAATGTTTTAGGGCCAGACTAGAAGAAAGAGATTGAGGTATGCAGGTCACACAGGTGTTGTGTACGTGTGTGCATGAATGTGTCTGTGTGTGCAGATGAAGGTGTTCTTGTATGTGTGTGTGTGTGTGTGTGTGTGTGCACTATTCACAACTATGGCCCGGGGCTGATGAAGCCATTAGGGCCTGGTCTCACAGCCAATCAATCACTCTGACACCTCAATAGGGGAGCTGGATGGTCATTCTTCAAAACGCAGCCAGCCCACCTCGCCCCCTCCAATAGTCGCTCCAATCATTCAGTAGCCAGGTCTGAACTTCCAACCTCCGACCGCCAAAAACCCCCAGTCCAACCGCTGTTTGTTTCTTGCTGCTCCCTTCTACCTGGTGCTATACCTGTAAAAGATAAGACGGCAGTCGCTGCAATCAGCAAACACAATGGGGCGTTCAAATACTCCAAACTCACCTGGCTGTTGACATGAAAAAAATGGAAAGAAACATCGATTAAGACTTGAAGTCCAGCAGAAGTTCATTTTTATTCAGCTTCCTAGAGGAAGCAATAAAATAAAAACATTTTTACACATGCACTCTACTTTTGAAAATTCCCTGACACTATTTCAGAGGACTGCCTGTGTGAATGCAAACAGCCGAATCGGTTCACCCTGAATTTATGCAGACTTTTCCTGTAATCTTCCTGGTAAGAATAAAGGTAGGGTTAGTTTAGGCTGCTGTGTGAATGCAGCAGGGAAATGTTCAGGAATGTTAAACATAAGTCAGGAGGGTGCGTTTTGCTGTTTCATTCACTTTACTGCTTGACTCAGCACAATGTTTTCACTGTTACTAAGGTGTTCACTGGTAATATTATACTAGAAACAGTGACCATTACAGAAGACTCCACCACCTCCTCCTGCACACTCTACCGAGGCACCCAAACCAGAACTATTTTCTTGAGTAAGTGTGTCCGACTTAAACAACCCGTGCTCTTACAATGCGTCTTAACAGCACGCGGTGAGTGTCAGCGACAAAATCAAGCTTTACTCCATTGTTTCCTACTTGAGTGTCCTAACAGATCAATAGCGATGCATGCGGCGCAACAGGATGCTCCATATTTTTACCCAAAGACCCCTTTTCTGTTTTCCTTTCTTTCGCTGCAAATCGCTGAAATTGAGGGCAGAGAAAATAACACTTCCGGTACTTTACCAATCAGAAATTTCAGCACTAATCCAGCCCATGAAGTTCCTGTACTTTTTGGATAATAATATGCCTCAGTAACATACTATATATCCTGCTCCTCCAACATGCTTTTGACTGCAGTTGATCTTTTTAGTTTCCTTGGGGTGCATCATATTCTTAAAGAAAAACAGTGAGGCATATTTGAAGCACACACAGGTCAAGTGAGTGAGTGAGAATGACTGAGGAAGAATGCAGGAGTGTGTAGAGAGCTTTGAAGCATTGCTGCTAACAGGATTTCTTAGATACACCTCATCATCACAGAGAGAGAGGAAGGGTGTGAGAAAGGAGGGGGGAAGCCTCCAGCCACTGACTTCTGTAATCACACCCAACCAGTGACCCAGATAGACCCATTTAGCCATTGTCACGCCTGGGGGCTTGTAGCTTCCTCCATATATGGTTTTATGACAGAGATGATATTTGCTTCTGCTCTGTGAAACAATATTGCAAACAAACAATATTTTTATATTGCACACACACACGCACACACACAAACACACACAGACTCTCACCGTCTTGCTAACACAAACACATGCACTCCAGTAAGCTGGAGGATGTCAAATATTTCCACAGGGTGAGGTTAAAAAGTTGATTTTCTACTCTACTGTTATTTTCTTAGGGAGTTTAGTACCCTGTTGTAGAAACAGTCTGCCTGTGCCTTCATTATTGCTTTTGCTGATTGAGCTGGTTATGATGTTATTTCTTGGGGGATTTTCAGATGCTTCATATCCTTAGAATCTATTCAACCTGTAACCTGTTATGTAAGTCAATAAACCATTTTCACCAATCAAAGAAGTGGCACTTGTTTCATATTGACAGGGTTAGGCTTATTTGCAAATAACAAGAATGTAGTGTGTTTTAAGTCTTCGCAAATCGAATATATTAGTGTTTCACCTTCACTCTATATCATCATCAACATTTCTTTACTATTTTCTGTCTTTTAATAAAATTACTGACCCTTATTATTAATCTTCAATTGAAAATGAAACTTCTTAAATGAATTTCTACAAGGTTTAATAGATCATCATATTTTTTCCATTTGAAAATAATGGACAAATAAAGCTGTCCGGTGGCATCACTGTCACATACTGAAAAGATACAACCAACTTAGTTTTGAGAGCATTTTTTTTCCCCTCAAACTAGTTTTTTAAATGTGTCAACAATCTGGCCCCTGAACCTCTCTCCAGATACGTTCAAAGACAGGATGGTAACAGGAAGCACAGTGAATGGAAACTGTAGCGTACAACAGCGTAGCTCTACATTTGGAAAATCAGCTTTCTTAATCAAAGGCCGTAAACTCTTGAACACATTACCACCTGAAATAAAATGAATCTCATCCTTAAAATCTTTTACAAAAAAGGTGAAATGCTGGCTCAAAGCAAACCAGAGCTATACCCACTTTAAAATTGTATCTTAAATCTGTAATTTAAACTGGTTCATAGCATTTGTATTGTTGTCATGTATTTAAATGTATCCTCATACAGTGTTATGGGAAATTAGCAATATCTATATACTCTTTATGCAGCACATCAGTTTCATGCTTTGTATTGCATTGTCCCTATTTAATAAATAAATTCAAATTTAAAACACCAGCTCCTCTAAATAATTCACATTTCTATTCAACCACACAGACACACAGCTGATGGTATGAATGTCTCCCCTCACTGCGCCTCACTGCAGACTTGTTTGTTTATCCAATAATCTGTTGGTCAACGAGAAATCCAATAGGTGAGAGAACAATATTGAAGAAGTCATGTCCCCTGTGTGCGGGTAAGATGGAATATGTTGAACTTCAGAGGTCACAGAACCTGCAGGTATTACAGTGAAATCACTGACCTTAGATCAGCTTTCTCCTCGCTTCTCTCTCCTCTGCATCTCTTAACATTTCCCCTCTGTTCATCTTTGCAGAAGAGCTTGTAGAATCCAGATTTCTATTTAGAAAATAAGTTATCTTATCTAAAGAATAATTTCTTATTACTTATTATTTACACAACTACTATTCTTACGTACCTTTATGATTACTACTGTTGTCTTTTGACTCCATCATTTATTTAAAATCTCTACATTTTCTTTCTTTTTAATCATGCTCAATTTCTTATTTATATTTTAGGTCCCGTTTCCACCTAGCGTATTTTTTCTGAGTGCCAGCGTTTTCAATGAGTAGAGAGCATTCACAGCAGAAAGCAGCTGCATGGAAGAAAGAGCGCTCTGTTTTTTGTGTGCGGCTGCTCCAAACGCTCAAGTTGAAAATCTTTCAACTTTTAAGAAAGACGCTGTGGATGTCACCAGAGCTCTTTTCAAAATAAAATATATTCCATGTAGTTTTGTTGGTACTGATTATGTCTTGTAACTGAGCCGTGTTGGTCATACAGCGGCCATTGACAACAAACTGTTGTCATAGAGACAAGAATAGCAGCGCTTTTCTTCTCAGCGCACAAACGCTTCATGCAAATGTTCCTGAGCGTCCAGCCAGCGCTTTTCTGCATGGAAAAACACAAGGTGGACATGGAGCCTTAGACTTCTAAGATTTTGAGTTTTCTATGTAATTGAAGCATGGTGTCTGCATTGGAATATTATTTTCCTATATCATAAAACATCCCTGAAATCTGCACAATTTAGCAGATTTATGTTTTACTTTAAAGGCTTTATATGCAATTTTTTGATCCAGTAGATGTCGCCCTTAAGCACCAGCATGAAACCAAAACAATGCACGCTGCATTGTTGTGTTAGCATGCTAATGCTAGCAATCTTTATTATGCTCGTATCTTCACACTGCATGTAAATTTACCCAAAATGACAATGATCTAGAAACGCTTACGTGACATTCAATTAAGCAGTGAGTACAGTATGTTATTCTTTTTTTCTCTAGTCCCTCAATTAAACAACTTTCCTACGCGAGGGGATGAGCCAGCCGGCTGTCCCGATGATGTAAACAAACTGAAGATAGGACTCTGAAAACATCACAGACAGTGGGACTCGGGTGTTACACCCATTGTAGACAGTCATGACTCACAGAGTTATTTTCAGAGGATATATTTGATTTCTATTATATTTAAGTGTAAAAAATCACATATAAAGCCTTTAAGATCAATTTATGCACTTTTAGCTACTACTGCCAGTTGTAAGATTGTGGCCAACCTTATCTTTCTACCACACGGTCACCATTTTACACCAAGCTTAAAACAACATCATGCAGGAATTTGGTTTGCGCTTTGCGTGTCCATTGAATACACATTCTGACATATTGATTACTATATGGTTTTTAATGGTCCTTTGAGGTATGCAGACTAACAAGCCCATAAGTTGCATTAATGAAAATAGGTAAATGGACTATGACGCTTTTCTAGTCTTCTGACTACTCAAAGCGCTTTTACACTGCAGATCACACCTACACATTCACACCCATGCACACACTAATGGCAGAGGTTGCTATGTAGTGAAACCATCAGAAGTAACTAATCACATTCATACACATGCAGTGGGAGAAATTCAGGGTTAAGTGTCTTGCTCAAGGACACAGGACATGTTGCTGAAGGATCTTGGGATCGAACCCCAACCTTCAGATTGAGAGACGACCAACTCTACCACAGCCACAGCCGCCCCTGAACACGTTACAACATCAGTAAAATACGTCACTATTTAAATCGGTTTTAAAACGCATCTATTGGTACAAACAACAGTGATAAAACAGAAGCATACTGAGTATAAAGAACACTTGTACTGCACTTTCTTGGACACCACAAAGTGACACCTATTAGCTCCAACTATCTGACAGTTTTATTTCTTCAACCAATCAGAAGAAGTGTTTTCCTTGTAGCTTCTTTAATGCCATTGCTTCGTGAGGAAACATTTTGTATTATTTCTTCTCCTCTAAACTTTTTTTTTTCTTTTTATCTTAAAGTGTGGGCTGAATGCGTTCAGCTCTCATTTGGATGCCTTTCTTGTTTTCACTGTGATAAGATGAATAGATGAAATTAAGAGATGAAAAAGGACTGCATTGACAGCCTTGTTAGCTGATCCTCAGTCTTAATAAATCAAGCCCAGGCAAAAAAAACAATGAAGAACGCCCACATAAGTGAGCGCTGCAATAAAAACAGAAGGAAATGGCTGCCAAAAGAGAGAAAAAAGAGAATTCTTCTCTGTTTAGTTTCCTCAAGCAAAACAACAAACTTCTGGTGTTGATGTGGGAAATGAAGACTCTTGATTAGACTTTAGTTCCTTATGACTGAAGAAGTGAGACTGTTTCTCGGTATGGAAAGCGGCAGCACCTCCAGCAGTACTTTAGCTCATCCCTGGAGGATGTGTGGTGGGTTTTGTGTTACTTTCTTGACTGTCAACTTATCATGATGAGAGGGTGTAAATGACTTATTCCATCCATCACTCCCTCAATCTTTCTATTCCTTTGTTTTGTTCCCACTTTTTGTATACAGTCATGAGATTGTATTAAAAATCTTTCTCTCTCAAGCGTTTCCCCTGAGCCTTTACTCCCTTCTTGGACTCTGTGACCCAATACAGATTCTTTTTCCGCTGCATTTTTCTGCCATTTTACTGAACTGATATATCCACATCAGCTCTGCATATTAAGCCTTTTAATGGTCAGGCTTTAATCTCCATCTTCTCCTCCCTCCTTCTCTGTACCTTCCTTCTATCGTTCAGAGAAAACCCTTCTGTTGTTGTGGTGTCCACCATCTGAGTGATCGCCTCTTCTATTGATCTCAGAACTGAACATATCTGCCTACACACCCACACCCAGGCTATTTCCAACCAAAACAAAGCATCTTTTTTTTATTTTCTTCCATTGCCTGGTTAAGCGGGGGATTAACAATGTCAAC
The DNA here is from genome assembly GCF_963930695.1 of Labrus bergylta. Taxonomy (NCBI): domain Eukaryota; kingdom Metazoa; phylum Chordata; class Actinopteri; order Labriformes; family Labridae; genus Labrus; species Labrus bergylta. The sequence continues at coordinate 17,500,206 of NC_089215.1, read as the reverse complement.
ACAAACCCCCAAATCCCTGTGTGCTGTTTCTATACTTGTATCTATACAGTAGGAGCTGGAGATAGAAGGAGGCTGGTGCTTGTGGGTGGCCTGAAGTACAGTACAATAAGTACAGTGGTGGGCGGGACCGTATTGTTTGGACAGTCAGGGCCTTCCAGTTCTGCAGCCATGTGGTCCAGTGGAGATAGCACCATGAGTAGGATGAACCTGCAGTGCACAGGCAGATTTATTTCTCTTCCAAATGTATGTGTGTGCATGTGCTTATGGGAAAGCATGTTTTTTTTGTTTGGAAGTTTCAGCAAACCTCAATCAGAGTCTTGTAAATCATCAATAGGAGAAATATGTGAAAACAAGAACTGTAGTTACTATGCCGACCAAAAATGATCACCACGGCCACAAAGAAACATCAATAGTTGAATACAGGAAGCATCAGAAAACACTGTTCAACTGTTTTCCAAAGCTGATAAGAATGGATGGCTTTCAGTTTGCATAAATGTTGTTGAAAATATGTAGTTCTTTCACTTTAACACTTCTTTAACTCAGACCGGATGGTCGAAGGTTCGATCCCCAGCTCCTGCAGCTACATGTCCGATGTGTCCTCTGCTCAGGATAAATGGATTGTGGGATGTCTTTTAGAGCAGTGTTCAGTTCAAACTGACCAGAAAGCTTTTCAGTAAATCTCAATAAGGCTTGGAGTAGTCTTTAAATGTTTCTAAATACTGATACTATATGTTTAAGATGATGTCTGTAGAACTGAAATACTTTCATGGCAAACAACTCTAAAAGGAAAAACTCAGATGAGCGTGGGCGGCTGTGGATCAGTGGTCGAGTCGGTCGTCTTTAAAGCAAAAGGTTGAGGGTTCAAAGGCAGTCTGCAGGGACTTGGTTTGGGAACCGGAGGGTCGCCAGTTCCAGTCCCTGTGCAAGTTTGGAAATTAGTCTGGTAGCTGGAGAGGTGCCTGTTCACTTCCGGAGCACTGTCAAGGTGCCCTTGAGCCCTTATTGAATAATGAGCATAAATGCCCATATCTGCTCCAGGCCCTTTTATTGTGAAATGCTGCTGACCTATAGAAGGTACTTACAGAGCAACACAAGAGTGAAGACAGTGAGGATGCAACAAAAAGGTTTCTATCATTTGTAGACTTTCAACACAGAAACGTGTGTTTTGACTCTTCCAAGTCATCATAGCTTCCACTGTTGGTGTTTTAAGGTTGAAGTCACTGTGATGTCTTGTCCATCACATTTTTCTCAATATTCCAGCACGTCCAGAGGGAATTTCATTCCATGTGTTTTTCTTTGGCGATGCCCGATAGGATGATAAGTTTACAATCTCCCCTTGTTCTTTCCCTTGGTATCTTTTTTGTTCTGATCTCAGGAGAGGGATCTTAATCTTGACACTGAAACCAGACGACTGGACTGTGGATTCTGTGTAATGTTAGACTCTAAATGATGGTTTACCAGAGTAGACAAATAGAAAGAAATAAAACAAACTCAAAAAACACCTCATCTCCTTCTCTGTCCTCTGTGAGATTTATGACAAACATGCTTTTGTACACATACTTGTATAGAGGAGACACACATCTCCTTTCCTGAGGTGAATCTTGTGGTGGGTTCCCTCTCTCTTGTTTATCACTTTTCCATTTTGAACCCCCCGGGTATGTTGGCTCAGTAAATCAGAGCAGCCCACCTTGTCATCCTGCGATTACCTGCTGCAAAATAAAGTGACTGGATGCCTGACCGGTGAAAAATAGACTCCACACACACACAAACAGTGTGTGTGCGCATGTGTGTGTCTCCTGCAGCTTGAAGCCATTTTTTGGGCATGAATGATGATGGCAGACGGAACCAATTTAATAACGGAGTTTATATTTGTGTGAGCATGTGGCCAGCTTCGCTCCGCATTCACGTGCGGCGTTGATGTAACTGATGACTGTGTGCAGCTTTTCAACTGAATATGTGCGCTGCTTTGAAGGTGTGGGGCCCACCTACCCGCGCTGATGCTAATCGGAGGCTAAGCGTGGCACTCCAGCTGCGCCTGTATCAGATTAACCTCTGTGGGTAATCCCTCAGCCCGAGTCTCCAGCAGAAGCTACAGCAGCACTGCCGGCTTCTTCACCTCTCCCTCTGCTACACACTGATAGTACTCGGCCTTATGCTCCACAATCACAGAGAGGGGGAAACAGAGGGAATCCAATTAAATTTTTATCTATGACGCTGACCATTTGCTGAGATGAATGTGTTGTGATATTGTTGCACTGTTTGGATGACTTGGAACCAATACAAAGTCAGCAGAGAAGACAGAATAACCCTCAAGGAAAGAGGAGCAGGAAGATCCACCCTTTGCACTTTGGGAAAATGTTCCCTCTGTAGGGCAATAAAAAAAAATGTTTATTTAGAGTCAATCCCTCGTACATCATGCTGCTGCCCCAAATACTGACTATTTTAGAGGCAGAATTAATGGGGATTAGTCCTTCCCTGAAAATAGTCCTGAACACATTTGCTATTTTAATTAATGTAAGAAGAATGTATTTTCTGAAACCTTGAAATGTACTTTGCCTGTCATTGTGGTATGTTTGTGCCAAGTGCACTGTGCACATGGGAGGAGAGATTTTTGGAGGTTCAAATAAAGCAGCCAGAGAATTGATGTTTTTGAGCTACTTGATACTTTGTTACTGAGTGAGAATAGTAGGCTCAGAACCATGTCTCTTCCCGGCGCAACATCAGGCTGACAACAGTCTTGAGATTTTTATCAATTAAAAACAAGATAGGAAAAGACAAAAAAAAAGAGAGAGTCTTCAGGGGCTGGAAGTTCAAATAAAGTGTGATAGTACTTGTTTTAGGTCAAAGGAATTTCTCAAAAGAGAATTCGTAGTGCACTCAGATGGAAAATAGTAACAAGCCTTTATACAGTGTGTTATTTCATAATAAAAATGTAAAGAATCCTGAATAATTCATAGCAAAAACGCTCAATTAAAATCCATATTTAAAAGCAAGACAAGCCTCTTCTTGTAGGAAATGAAAAATGCAGCAATGATATAAACACATTTATGGGCAGGGTTGGGTAACTGGCAGCTTGGGGGCCACATGCGGCCCTCTGCTCACTCAATGTGGCCTGCAAGTCAATTTCAAATCAAAATAAATTGTAAACATGAAGACAACATGACAAAATCTGCAATAAAAGAGTTCAACCTAAGTTGCCAGTACTGTACACCACCATGCAGAAAGACTAAATACATTAAAGCATGAATAGAATAAATATTTCTATAATAAGCTTTGATTACTGGTGTATGTTTTGTTAAATGCCTTCGAAAAAAAGTGAGTAAAATATACTTTTATAGCTGGCAAATATTGCTCAGATTACTTTAATTCTGTAGATGTTTGTTCTGACCTCTGAGTCTTCCTTCTCACCGTAAACAATTGGGCATGGTGCAAGAAAGCATCTCTGGAAAAACATCCTTTTCCAGAGAGCGGCGTGGTCAAACACTGCACCATAATTAAGCACTGAGTGCTAAGGGCAAGCAGAAGACAAAATTGTCCTTGTCTCGAGCTTAATTGTTGTGTTAGCAGGCTAATGGTAGCGCTCTTTAGTTTGCTTGTAGCTTCACATTGCATATACATTTACACAGAATTATCTTTTTCTGAAAAGGTACAATTCTAAAATAAAACAATATAAAGATTTTTGCAAATCTTAATGGATAATTAAGAGTGAGGGAGTGACTTTAACTTAGTGTGAGGTGTAGTAGCCAGCTGCAGTGGGGTAGAAACTTCCTGTAGGGTAAGATTTTGGTCTTGTTGGAGCACAGCCTCCTGCCGGAGGGGAGAGCAATCTGTTCTTGGCAGTAGCAGCAGCGTACCAGATGGTGATGGAGGAGGTGAGGATGGACTCCATCATGGCTGGGTGGAAGTTAAACACCACAGACTTTGGCAGGTTGGACTTTCTCAGCTGCCGCAAGGAAGAACAGTCTCTGCTTTGCTTTCTTGATTAAGGAGCTCCCACATGAAGTCCAACGTTAACTTATTAGTCCTACTTCCAATGGATGTTGAACTGAGTAAAAATGACAGGCCGAAATATCCTTTGAACTGGCCTTTAAAGTGTAATTAAAATAAACACAAGTTACTTTGAATAAGAAGGATGAGGAACCCCCTTCCATATTACACCCACACATTGGGACCTTATCCCAATGCTTTTGCCCCACTGATAACTCACCTAACATACCACATGGACTTCAGTAGCCACCACAACCCAAAGAGCTTTGCCAACTTCATCAGACCCAGTCCTGTACATGAGAGCTCCAGGTATGGACAATGTCGATACTTTCTAACCTACAACGCCCTCATAACCCAGCCATGAAACTAGATAGAGAGCTAGAGCCAACACATCACAGGGTTATCAAGTGGGCACCTCCATTCACCATGACACCCCGGGAAGCCCAGACAGTTGGCTTCTGCATCTCAGAGCCTCCCCCTTCCATGCCATCTCTCATCGCCCATAATAAACCAATCTTTTTTCTAAAGATTTATTTATGGACATTTTGTGCCTTTAATGGAGAGATAGGACAGTGGATAGAGAGAGTGGGAAATGAAAGGAGCCACAGGTTGGATTTGAACCTGGGCTGCCCGCTTGGAGGACCATAGCCTCCATACATGGGGTGTACGCACTAACCACTGCGCCACCAGCGCCCTTGCAATCACATTCTTATGTAAAAAGGCCAAACTATTCCTGGTGTGATAGTAACACAAGACAAATACTGAGAAAAGTGTTTGGAAAGATGTGAGAAAAAGGACAGGGAAGACAGAGCCAGGCTGAGAAGCCTTTTCAGGCCAGAACTCACCCTGCTGGGGAAGGCCTGTATGCACTACCTCCCCCAAGTATCTTACTATCAGGGGGGAAGAGAAGAGCGAGGAAAAGTTGTGAGTAAGAGGACAGGTAAAGCAGAGCTGTGGCTCAGTCGCAGGTTCGATCCCCAGCTCCTGCAGCAGCATGTCCGATGTGTCCTTGGGCAAGACACTTAACCCCAAATTGCTCCCGCTGCTTTGTCGGTGGCAAATGAATGGGTTGAGTAACTTCTGATGGTCTCTACATAGCAACCACTGCCATAAGTGTGTAAATGTGTACATGTGACCTGCTGTGTAAAAGCGGTTTGAGAAGTCAGAAGACTAAAAAAGCCTTATACACGCTCATGTCCGTTTACCACCAATTCAAACCAGACTAGTAAAGCACCCCTGTCCTGGGTTTAATTAACACTTGCTGTCTACCGTGGGAATGGAAAAATCATGATCTTCTTCTTATTACACTTACTTGCCAAGACCACTTAAAATGATTTTCATTTAGCCGTCGACTTCAATATTGTGTGACATGCTATACAAACTGAAGTCCATTTACCCTTTACTCATGTGTCCCAAATGAGGGTTGTGTCGTCTGGTAACATCATAAACTTCATTAAATGTGTGTGGACAATACAAAAGACTAGTTATATTTGGAAAGTCTTCAATATCTAATTGATATGTTGAGGCACTCATCCTAACGACTGATGCACGTATTTACTCCTTTCAAGTTGTCTCAGTTCCTGCTTGGATATGATCAGAGCATTGAGGAAAAGGCCTGGATTAAGGAGCAGCCCATTGACCTTGACACCTGTCATTTTGGAATGCCACCATCCAAATAACTGAATCCAATGGCATGGTAATGCTGCTCTTTTATCAATTCCATACCCTGTGAAGCTGTATCATTCTGAGGGGAGGAAGTTGCAGGACTTCTTGGACATGGAGCAGGAGGTATGCGGTGAAGCAGGTATCGAGAGAGAGAGAGAGAGAGAGCATGTAACTGGATTTGACATCTTTGTGTCTAGTGGGAGAGGCCAATCGATGGTAGCTGCCGAGACGTGGTGTCCTGTCTCTGTCTCTGAGTCTCTCTTTGCGTCTTTGTCAGTGTTGCTCTCTCACTCTCGCTCGGTGCTATCATGGATCATCAGGCAGCCATCACCCACCGCTCTCATCCTGTTAGCTGCTCAGTCAATCTTGGGCCTCTGCTGAGCAACTAAATATGTTATGTGTTGGTGTGTTGGACGTGAGGTGATAGTAAGGCCCTAATCTTGGACCACAGCACCTCGATGATGTCACGTTTCCTGTGACAGAAAGATAGGTGAAGGACATCAGGGTGGACATAGGCAGGGGATTGTAAACTAGACTGGTAAGAAGCAGCTGATAAAGCTTTCAAGATTTCAGTTACTTACATTTTCCAGATTAAACCAATCAATCGCCCATAGAAGTACATGAAAGGACAAACTGACATTGACTTTTAGTGGTAGGCCTACCCAAGCAGCAACCTCTGGTGTTGAAAAATAAAGCTGATGCAGAAGTGAAAAATCTCGCAGTTTTTCGAGTGTCTGCTTGAGGCAGCATAAGTCACCCATTCAAAAAAAGGTAGATAAAGCTAGTTTTTACGGCAAGATTAAAATGTTTCAGCCTGGGGGGATGGGGGTGGACGTAACTAAGGTTTTTGGTTGACTGAAAGTTATGGGTGAGACAGAAAGCTCCAGCATGGCGACAGCCGGCAATGGGACTCCAAGGCCCCCTGCAGTGACAGATGGGTGATGTCACTCAGGCTTCAGCTTCCATTATTTTTTGCAGTCTAGTATATCCTGTGTCACTATACATTTTATAACATTTTCCTCATTTGCCTTTAAAGGCTTAAAATACATACTTTTTTGGTGAAACCAGTTCAAAACTATCTTCTTTATCCCACTGTCACATTACAGAGCACCTGAAGTCCCAAAAGTAAAAAAAAAAAAAACATCTTGTCCGCACAAGATAATTATAATTATCTCAAAAGTTAATTTGGAATGAACTTGCCTCTGCAAATAGTTCAGTTCAGCCTTATGGAGATAACGCAACATAAATAAAATGTTATAACAACATAGGCTATACCTTAGAATATTATAAAAAATAAGTTGCTGCTTTAACAGACTGCAGAAAAATGGAAAAAACGATGTTCACATGTTTGTATGTGTACATGTTAATAAAGTAAGTTACAGTACAATTCTATAGCTTATAGGCTAGAAAACGGGTTCTTTGAAAAGTATTTGACTGAATTGCTTAGGCAAACCTTACTTATTGACACTCATCTTGTGCGCACTTTTTTTTTTTTTTTTTACTTTTCGGGACTTCAGCGGCTCCATACATTTCAGCTAGAAAAAATATTTGTGGAGTAAAAAAAAAGTTGTCATTTTCGAGTTGTCCTTGAACCTGTCATGCACCGGTGAGAGTTGTTTACGGGGTTTTGACAGGTGTCACTCATCAGGTGTACAGGGGCGGTACGGCAGAGTGGCACGACGGAGATGCAGAGAACTGGAGAAAGAAACGCTCGGTTTAAGTAGGCGGGGTTTTCTGAAGTTGACTTCATGCGCTAAAAAATGGGCTGTTTGACTCCAGTTCATTCACGTTAATAAGTTTAATACTGCGACCACATTACGAGCTAATGCTAACTAGCTAAGGTAGTTGCTAGCATATGGAGAATATTGTGTGCACGGAAGAAAACTATATTTCTGCGGAGTTTCTGAGTAAGTAAAGACTTTCTTAGACAATGTTGTGATATTAACAAGATGAACGGACAGTTTATTGGTAACTGTAAGGTTGAATGGTGTGCTTGGATGTGCCCTCTGAAGATCTCTGAACTTGCTTCTGCAGGCTGGCTGCACACTAGCTGCTGCTGGGTTTCCAACCACCAATACAATCCCGGTTATAACGTAGACCTACTTTATTACGTACGTTTTCTGTGTTCAGCTATTTAATGACTTGTTATGACTTGTTGAACTGTGTTTTAGTATTTTCTTTGTGATGTCAAAAGTGCATGAGGGTTTTTGGCATGTGTATAACAAAGTGCATGGGAGATTTCATTTGTTCCCATACCGGTTAAGTCTATGCAGTTTTTAACAGTACATACTTGTGCTTTGGTGGGTCTGCATAATTCTGCAACAATCCCACCCACCTACAAACGCTAGTTCGCAATGCAATAGAGCTCAACAGCGGCCGCCGGTTTTTCAGTGGCTCTGTGTCTGGAAATACATTTCCCCATTCAAATCCCTCCTTGACATTTCACAAAATCCTTCTATTAAAAGATAGAAGCCTGGAACAAAGAAAACCAGCTACCCCAGTACTCGTGACTACAATGCATTTGATTCGGCGCAAAAATGACATTGAAAAACAGAGAAAAAAAGCTAAGGTCCAAGACTGTACATTTTTTTTTTCGCCGTCAAGTAACTATCCCACAACACATTGCAAATGATATCCCTTCTTCTTAAATGTCACTTTTGTCGTTGTTATAGTGTTTAGAGTTTTAATAAAAGTGTTGCACTATCCTGGTGTTTGTGTTGTGTGAATATAGAATTTACATTCACTGTAACAAGGTTTAGAGTACATTCGGCGTTAGATAACTAAATAGCTAGCCTGATTTGCACAAGGGAGTGAGGGGCCAAACGTTGTCATGGTAACGGCGAACTACACCAAACAGAGATGTCACTGTGACTCTCTTATGATCGTGGGTAGTGTAGTTCTTTTCCCTGATATTGAGAATAAACCATGTTTTTCTTAAAACGACTCCTACGGCACTGTGCACAGTTGAGAAATTGTGAGAGGAGACGTCATATAAACCAAATCGAAGAGTCATAGACTTCACATAACCCTGAGTGTCTGCTTCATACTCACACAGTAATCAGTTCTGCTGCGCAATGTGCCGACCTCAGGGGTCTCTGCCATTTCATCAGTAAGTTAAATGCGTGTTTTTGTTTGCGGAAGTGGTGTTACGTCAATACGGCGGCTCTTCCAGCCGATCCCTGCTGCTCAGTGTAGCTCCAAATGTGAAATATGTCAGCACCATCCTGTCTCAGGGGTATTTTGGCTTCCTTTTTTTGTACAACGGGAGGAGGTTGAGGTTAGTTGTCGACATGAATATACAGCCTGTTGTACCGAGGAGGTCAACCACAGGGCCTTTTACGCATCTTTATGTGCATGCACGTTTCATTGGATGCAGAGCTCAGCTTCAGGCTGAAGTTAATGACATCAGTCTCTGCCTTGAATTTAGTTTTAGCAGACTTGTCGAAGAGTTCAGCTGAATAACATCCAGCTACCACCTGCTGTTATGTGTTTCAAGTCACAGATCATTAATTCCACAGTTCTACCTTTAAGTTTGCGCCTCTTTATGTCCTTCCGCCTTTTCATGCAGTTCTGTATTCATAATAGTTCTCACTTTCTTTTCCCTGCCCCCTGTTGGTAACCTTTTCTTGTCCTCTTCTCTCAGCTCTCCTCCCCGTCTTGTGATCTGTCTCTTTTTATTAGGCCCCCTTCTCATCATCGTTATCACTGTTGAAATAGCCCTTTACTTTCTCTGTGCTCTGAGAAATGGCCGGGAGGTTACACTAAGTTGCATCATGACAGAAAAGTTGCCCCTTTTCTCACCCAATGTTATTTCTTCTTGTGTGGAGAAGCAAAGTCGAGTTTTCTGCCACAAATCACATGATAGTGGGATTTAGTCTGGGTGTATGTGTTGCTGTGTGTGTATGTGTGGAAGGAGTTGTGGGTGGGTAGTCGTGAATGTGTGTAGGTGACTTTAGCTTCCTCATTAGGAGTAGTTGTCTTGGTTTTGTGTGATAGAGACAGAAACTGTGGAGAGCGAGGGAGGGAGGTGAACAAGAGAAGCTGACTTAAAGAGAAGTGTGTGTGTGTGTGTGTGTGTGTGTGAGTAGGCTGGGTAGGGGGGGATCTGTCACTTTACATTTGAAAGGCCAATTCACGGCACAGCCAGCTAACGGACAAACAATCCATCCTTATTTACCCTGCTCAATGCCAATCCCATTGGATTGGAAGGAATTGGATTCCCACATCCAGGGGTGAATTCTTTTCAATTTGAAGGAGCCCATTAAAAGTCTTTTTCTGCCTACCTCTGTTTCACTCTCCTCTGCTCTCCCTCCTCCCTCCTCTCTGGAAGTTTTCCAGTTTAGGTTGAACTGTCACAGAGATAAAGTGTGCAAAGAGCCTCGTTGGAGACCTCCAGTGCACACCTAGAGCTAATTTTCTACACTGACAAACCCTTGTTGTTGCCTTGAAGAAAATTCTGACTGTTGTAGGTCAGGAGTAGATGTCTAGAGTTATCCTTAATAAAATCACTTCATGAGATTTTTACATCAACTGACATTAAATAGATTATTTTGAATAAATCTGGCCCAGTCTTGCTCTTTGATCGAGCAGAATTTTTGAATGCATTTCTAGTGTGAAACTGACAGCCTTTCTTTCTGATTGGCTGACCTTTTCGATCTCTTCCAACCTTATGTTATTACTGTAATTCACTACCCTTGACAAAGTAGATGGAAAGGCCTTTTCCCTGTTTAGCTCTAAGCCCTACCTTTAAATCTCAGGTACAGGAAGTGGGACTCAATTGGATGTGCCACATTTTATCATACGAACTTCTGAGAATCAGCTCCGAACGTTGTGTTTAGATTCAACTGAAATATGAAATATGTACAAACTAAGCCCCTTTGCCGTTTTGCCTGATGTGCAAAAAACTGCAGTTCCTTGAGAGTCCACTTGAGGCAGGCTGCAAAATCCAAGGAATGTCAATTAGGTCCATGTTTTTAAATGCCTTTTTTTGTTTTTTACAGCAGAAATAAACATGTACATCCTGGTTTAAAAGAACCCTGTACCAATAGATAATTTATTTATTGGTTCACACTTAACAAGAGGTGAAATTTATTGTAACTCATCTGTTTTGACTTTTAAAGCCCTGGAGATATTTAGACATTTGCATAATTAGGGGTGTGGTTGAGTTGACTGACAGGTGGGTGTGTCATAGCTGTTTTCCAGGAGGCTTAAGGCCTGCCTCTTCTCTACATCTTTGCCTGTTTCTATATAAATCAAAAGTGAGGTTGAGATAGAATTTCCAAGATGGCGACTGCCATCCTTAGGTTATAAAAAGCCTCTTCAGGAACCAATGTGTCACATCACTTATACCATGCCCTTGAATGCCAGTCTATAGGTTGGGGCTGGGTAGAGCATGCAGGTGGAGGAGAAGGATCAGGAGCTTTTCGTAATGGTACAAACATTAGGATGTTTCTACAATAAAAACACAGTGGTACCCAGCTGAGTTTAAACGGTCTTAAAACAAAACTCAGCATTAGGGGTGGGCGTGTTTGGGAATGACGTCACAAACATACCCACTTGCTGGCTGTGAATGTTTAAAAGTTTTGTGTTGGGATCTAAATGAGAACACAGGCAGGAGGAGGAAAGACGGGGAGCAGAAGAGATGAGAGTCCAAAGAAAGGTTGGATGAGATAGATCACAGATTGCTTTCACTTCCAGGTCACGAGTGGCGTCTAAGTGGTTTTTCAAAGTGCAGCATTGCCCTCACGCCTCAGCGGGCCTCTTACAGCCCCTAATAACATTCTCACAACACTCTCATTACCTTCTCAAAACACTCTCCTGCTGTATCCTCCAGCCCCCCACCCCCCAACACCCAACACCCAACACCCACACCCACACCCAGTCCCTGTTTAACCGGGCAAATCTGACAGGATGGATTGTCTCAATACTGTGGGGAGAGTGAGCCGGAACATTGGTAAATAAATATAGAGTGACAAGAAAATAAAATATTAATATCCATAAGAGTTGTGTCAGGGTGGCGCTGTGCATGGATTCCCCCAGTGTGTTCGTTATTCACAGGCTGCTGCAGAGTGGAAACACGACCAGCCTTGTTTGTTCATTTGGTCAAGGAAATATTTCAATAAATCACAGTGTGACAGGGGCCGAGCGGCTGTGTAGAACCCGCTCCCACAGGACACAGTGCACACCTCAAAATGTCACATAGTTGATTTGCCATTTTTTGATTGATTTTTTTTTTTTTTTTTTTAATGATTTGCAGTCCAATGTCATGAAGCAATTTAAAAAAAAAAATGTATTATAAGAACTGTCCAAATTGAAAGATGTATGATTTTAGATCTAGACATGAACCAAATGTAGAGAATCTAAATGTCTAAATATACAAAAAACAATGATTTATTGACAACTGGATGGGGAAGGATGAAGAAGTAGATTAGGGCTGCTGTTACTGAAAATTAGTTCCATTTTGGGAATTCAGTAACTTTTCTTAATCTGCAGATAATTAATAGTTCGTCGAGTGTCTGCTTGAGGCTGGTTTCAAGAGGCCCGGAAGTCACAAACACACCACAGACAAAAGAGCTGTTTTTAGAAACATGTTTACAGACTGGTACAAAGACCATATTGGTCTGATTAGTTATTGTCTCTCATGGGCACACACTGTATGATTTAAAAAAAAGAAAAAAGCATCCGTTCTGATTTTATGAATTATATATGTTATCCATAGTTAGTTGCGCAGCTGAACTGATTTTGTAAAGATTTATTTTGTGGCTTTGTTGGGCCTTTATTGGAGAGATAGGACAGTGGATAGAGTTGGAAATCACGGAGAGAGAGAGTGGGGAATGACATGCGGGAAAGGAGCCACAAGTTGGATTGAAACTACAGCCTCCATACATGGGGCGCGCGCACTAACCACTGCGCCACCAGCAAAGCTGAACTGATTGACAAGCCGCTGCAATGTGACTGTTTGTCACAAGGCTTAAAACCCTCCTCAGCTCCAGTTCTCAGCCTGTTGTTAGGTTGACTTAAAGTTAGGTTGACTGAAAGTTAGGCTGAGACAAGATTTCCAGCATGGCAGCTGATGGAGCTCTCTGCCGTAACACAGATGGGTGATGTCACTCGGGCTTCATCCATTCATATTTACAGTCTTTGCTCTCGACTTGGAAATTGTACCCTCCAAAAGACAAGTCATAATAGTTTCTCCATCGCCATGGTAGTTCACAAAGCTAATACAGTATTAGAACACATACTTGATTTTGATTGTTCTGTGAGGTAGAAGTGACTTTGACAAGTGTGGTTGTTTTTTCAAAGTTAACCTGTTTTCAACTGAGAGCAGAGACAAATAAAACAACTGACCAGAGGTTGTTTATGCCCTCAGGACACTTAGGGCTGAACTGCATCAGTTTTATATTGAAGACACAAGATTCACATGTTCATTTGAGTTGGCAGAGAAATGACTTTGTTTAAGGAATGTTTGCATACTTTTGGTACACTGTGTACAAGCGTCATGGCTCATAACCATTGTTTAGAACATCTTTCATGTGTTATCAGACCGTATCAGGCAGAAATATCTCACCCCTGCTTCCCGGGCTCTCATGGCCGGACTTTAGATACTCACAGGAAAAGAAATCGTAAACTTACAGAACCATGACAGTGGTTTTTGCATGTTTGAGCCAATTAACTATAAATAATGTCGAGTGCATTACTGCTGGCCATTCTTCAAAGCTAAGCAGGAGTTTTTATGATTGATTTCCTTCCTTCCAGGCAGACATTGGTTTCAGTTCATTTCAGTACGATATGGAAATCAACATGCAGAAACTGGAAAGCTTGCTTGAGAAAGTAATCCATCACAGTGAACAAAGTTACAGTTCACTGTCCCTGCTGGTGCAGTCTAGGACAACTCGACATCCGTGATTTGACAGAGGGTTGCCAGAAAGCATCGCGCTCATCAACTATCTCGTTGATGGATTATTAATGTGCGACAACTGTTGAGTGTAAAAGTTTTGTCTGTACTCTCTGCAGGGAGCTGAATGACAACTAATCTCTGTGCCTGGAGCTCACAGGTTTCTTACAAGTTATGTATTTGTCCATCTTTGTAGGCAATCTTTCTTTGACACTGTCTGCCCTTACATGTAAAAGTTAATATCTAACAGCCCAGTGACATCACTACCATGAAGTCAGATGGATTAAGAAACTGGAGCCGCCAGCATGAACATATGTGCTTCTATTTTAAACCACATAGGTGTTGTCACAGGCTGCCTGGGTGTCCTGAAACATATTGTTCTACTTTAATTCTTTATTTTTTTTTTCGGTCTTACTCATGTCACCATAATCAGTGACCTTAATAAAGTCCTTGAATGCATCCTTTGTAATCGGAGAGCAGTAAAGATGATGCTAACATGCTACTTACACTACACCTCCTCGTTTCTAAAATCTGCTGGTAGCTGTATTTCAAGTCTCTGCTTTGCATCCCTCATTTTCCTTAGTACACCATTAACAGGGAAATATAAACTCTTAACATCCACCCTCATGGTCCTGTTAATGCGACCTAACCGCTAGGTCATCTGTGTCCCATGATCATTCTATTATCAACATTTACAACTATGATGAAGATAAAATGGGGAGGACTGATGGCGCTAATTGTATCAATTGAAGTGGATTCACATTAACATTTATAATATTGAGACATAGAGGATGTTCGTTATTTAACATTGATTAACTTTCATTAAAAAAAGTCTTCAACGATCATATTTGTACTGATCCAACTTTTTTTCCCTAAGTATACCTAAGATGTGTTGTTGCCTAAATTTACACACACTAGCACTAAACCCTAAACTAAACAGAGAGAGAGAGAGAGAGAGAGAGAGAGAGAGAGAGAGAGAGAGAGAGAGATGGATTGGAAGAAAGAAAAGCAAGGGAGAGAAAACAAAAGGCCAGAATGATTGACTATCCTAATTAGCAGCTCCAATCAAAAGCATAATTAACATCAGAGACCAAGGCAAATAACATGTGCTGCAAATCTCATACACGCAGCCCATCGTCACATCCAACAACATCCAGTGAAGATGTTTACAGGGACGCAGAGTCCACTAAATCAACTTTACAGTCCCCGTGTTTACTGTGCTTCTCTTTCACTGTCGAGGACAAATAAAGAGCTGCCTCTGTTCAGTCCGTGGGGACAGGCTGTATGAAACACAAATACATGCTCATGTATGTACACACATACACCAGAGGCCCATGGGAGTTGGAGTTTGTTCAGTGTAATGGGATCGGGAGGTTTGCAGTGTGGTCTTCTTGATTATCTACCTATTTATTTGTTGTTGCAGATTCTGTTGCTGTGGCTTTGGTCCTCAGGTCATTGACTGTAAAGCCTTAGGGACACACACATAAACACATCTTACAAATAAACGCACACACACACACATGCAGTTAGAGTTTGGAGAGCAGAAGTAGTCGGAGTTGAAATAAGGACAGTCCCACTGATCTGTCCCTGCAGCATCTTGCGTATTTTTTTTTCTCAGCTTACTTCCCTTTCCTCTGTACTGCCTCTGTGGTCCACAGTTACCATGGAAACATAGTTTGGCATGATACGTTTAACCAGCGAGAGTTGCATCTCCAGTATTTTTCTCCCCTCTCCCCTGTTATTGAGGGAGAAATATTTTAATTGCTCAGGTTTAAGGGAGAGCAGGGTAGAGAGCGAGCGGCTGCCAGCCGATGCTGTAGCTGTCTGTATCTGTTTAGTGGAAATTGTTTTGCAATGAAACACCATCTGTCTGGCCTGCTGGCTGGCTCCACACTGATCCAACTATCTATAGACTCCACTTCAGTTTCAAGTATAGCTGCCGGTAGAGCTACAAACACCTTGTGAAGAACAGACCCGTGTTTTAATTCTAACAAACTGAGAAGAGTTTGTTTGTTTGAGGCTGTGTTTGAGTGGTGTATTTCAAATTTCCCCGTGTTTTGTTTATTCCTCTCTTTTTTTTTTTTTTTTAAAGGATCCAAAAACCTTGGTTTATCATTTAAAGGTGGTATAATAGATAGCTTTCAGAGTAGATGTCCCGCAGATGTCGCACTTTACTGTAGCACCAGTCTCTCAAAGAAAAACAAAAGACATCGCTCCCTCTCACCCTCCACCCATCCCTCAGTGTTCCAACCAATTAGACCCATTTGAAGGACTGATCTCCATTCAGATAGGCAGCTCAAAGTTCAGTTCTTAATTCTTGGAAGTATCTTAGACCAAACAAAGTATTTTCTTTGGTTTGGGCAGTCAGTTCTTGAGGTGAAAATCTGCTATTGTGCATCTAGGAACAAACCCAGTCTGACCCCAAAGGTCACATATTATCAACATTTTCAACAAGTTTAAATGAGTCTCAAAGCTCAGCAAAACATGTCGGTGAAGTTTCTTATTAGAAATCCATTCTGATCTGTTTTTGTATCATGCCTATTGTTAGGCCCCACCATAAGGCGGCCCTATGGGGCTAACAACAAACCACACATTGACCCATTAAAAGACACTAAACACCTTCACAAAAGTCAAAACAAAGAGATTTATTACAATTACTTCAACTTAATGATAACAAAGATCAAGTTAGAAAGTCATTTTACAAAACACAACAGACACTCCCTAACTGAGCGTCCCAGTAGTCACAACTCCAAATGCCTCTTTTTTCCTGCAGCCAGCATTGGCCTTTTAAGCTCTGAGGCCAGGTGTACCTCGTTATTCAATTAGTGGCTTCACCTGGGCTGCAGAACAGAAAGGGAGAAGGGGCAAACAGTACAGGCTAGGGGCACATGTTAGTGTTAGAAAAACATGGTAAAGCATATTTTGCGTAATATGTGAGCTTTAATTTAACATGTAAATTTCCCAACTGGGAATTCAGTAAACACAGTCTTATCTTTAATCATTTTGTACAGTTTTTAGTCCCTTAATTCATTTAGAAATCTCAACTATAACCCACAATTCTGGTCTCATGATTGCATTTTTTTTCCAAGTTGTATATTTGGCCTTTTTGCCTTTATTAAATAGGATAGCTGGAAAGAGACTGGAAATGTTGAGAAGAGAGTGGGGGATGACATGCAGCAAAGGGCCAAAGCTTTATTTGAACCCATGACTGGTGCTCGTTAACTGCTTTTCCTAACAGCTTCAGAGTGTGTTTAAAAGCTGTACAGAATCACATGGTCTCAAGTTAGACCCTATCCTATTCGTATGCAAACATTTGTATTTTGTGTTGCGCTGCATCATGTCAGATGCTCCTCACTGAATTGACATGGATAAAAACATTCTGTTTTAGCAATTGGCTAGAGATTGGGACGTAACCAATACAGTAAAAGATGGTTTACTTTGCTTTGCTAAAGATTTCTTTTTTGGGCATTCATGCCTTTGTTAGAGTGAACAGTGGAGAGAGTAGGACATCGTGGAGAGAGAGAGAGAGAGAATGGGGAATGAAATGCGTGAAAGAAGCCTCAGGTCGGACTTGAAACTGGGCTGCCCGCTTGGAGGACTACAGTTTCCGTACATAAGGCGTGACCTAACTGCTAGGCCCCTGACGCCCCCAAAAACCACTTTATATATGAATACATTTTTATATTAATATCTACAGATGAAGTAAAACACCAGAATAAAAATCTTTCCAGCACTTGCATACGCTTAATTTTCTATTTTGCCTTTCAAAAGTCTTTGCATTGAAGTAGAGTAAACATTTAAATATTGTATGTCTTTGTTGTTTCTCCACAGGCTGACATACCTGAAGACACATTCAGACGTCTGGTCTACTTTGCAAACATCTTATTGTAAGTAGTAAACATTCCTTCTTCTTTTTCTACTTCATACCACTAATACAACCTCTACAAATCGCTGTGTAATGGATGAAAAGTGCTTCACTTTAGCCTGGCTCTACAGGGGCCAGATGTACATCACAGTTCACCCTTCACACTGCTGTTATCAAAGTCATTGTGCTTTAATAGTGCTTCAGCTCGAATCTACAGCAGTACTAAATAATTTGCTTGCAAATCAAAGCAGTTCTTTTTTTTTTTTTTTTTTTTTTTTTTTACCGAGGAGGTGGCTTGATGAGCTGAAACACGTCACACTCTGCTTTTACCAGATGCTGTCGTAGGACACTGTGAGACCTCGGGCGATTTCCAGTCTAAAGATGCTAAAGCTGACTTCTTTTTTTTAATGATACCCCTGATTCTCTGAGTATCAGGACAGTGACGATCGTCACAACTTGTATGTTTATGTACTTATTTACAACCCAAAAGGTAAATGTTGTTATCCTCATAACGAGGATCATTGTTTCTTGGATGTATCGACATGGAACAAATTTAGCTGAAATTGCCACATGTTTCTACCAAAGACCTTTTTCCATCTTTCAGTTAAGGCCACATACAGGATTTGCTGAAGTTTGACAGAACTTGAAGTCTTTAATTTCATATTTGAAAGTTAGCATGTTTCATAATGCTATGTTTGAAACTTAATTCCTAAGCAACAGTCTGTAAGAAGCCAGAGCACATACACATCCTCCAATCCTGAGCAGAATTCAGGCCCCATCATGTTTCCACCAAACTGGCTGTAATGTATGGGTGGACACGTCGTTTTTTTTTTTTTTTTCAGGCTTTCGGCCTCTTAGAAGACTTGAAATGAAACCAACTCTGTATTAAGGATGTTTTGGTACTCGTAGGTTCAGTCCCCTGAATTCTATCCACGTCTGAGTGATCTGATGGTCGGGGTTTCTGTCTGAAATAATCACTGGATGGATTGTTGCTTGTAATCTCTAACGGGCTTTTTCTTTCAAGGAGGGGAGTGCTTTTTGTCACACAGAGACGACTGAGGTATGGTTCTAATGGGAGGCTTTTCTGGCAGGCAGACAACAAAATGTAGGTATTTATCTCTTAGGTCCATTGTGTGGGGTTTGTGGCTTCAATATGTGAAGGAACTATGAAATAGATAATCAAGCGTTTTCACACCATCATATTAAGAGTCCATTGGAATGGAGCTGTCCGTGTAACGTGAAGGAAATCTTTGCATCCGGTAACTCTGTTTTATCAATTGTGTTTTTTTCTTCAATTTTGTTAAACACGTCTTGCAAATATTCATCCTTCAAATAATTGGTCAGTTTAAACACATTCTCCAGGGACATCAGCTACTCGGGGGTGACCACTGGTGAAACGCGGGACCAGGATGTAGAGCAGTTAGTTAGTTGCAGATTCACTGTTTTTATTTTTATCAAGTCCCATATTGGCTGAAATCTGGCTGATTTCAGAATTATTTTATTGCAATAGCTGACTTGTTTGAAACCCCCTCCCAAAAACTTGGTTTGGTCCCGCCTCAAGGTGAGACATGCAAATAACTTTAAAAATGTATGTTTTTGAGTGGGTTTCACAACAACCATTTGTCTTATAATTAGGCTGAACAATAAAGTTGATCATCCTAATTGCGACTAGTGCATGTGCAATAGTCACATCACAGCCTGCAATGCCAATCATGTGACCAACTTGTCTGTCGTTTGATGCAAACCAAAACCGCCAGTTATCTTGTTTCTATTGCTTTACAATAAAAGTCTGTCTGTAGTCAGAGAACACACCGCTGTGCCGGCAGATTCTGTGTGTCCTCCTTGCGTGTAAAATATAGATATTCAGGAGACACTGCTGCTTTCACTGATATCATGGCATGACTCAGGGCAGACGCTCTTTTCTGCGAGGCACGTTGAAAATGATACTATTCCCGCTACCGTGTATCATCTTGGTAATGCTGTGGCCACATTTACAGACTGTTCATAACCAATAATGGAGCAGACTGTGAGCTTTCATTTAATCAGAAGTTACGATCACTGTCATGCAAACTAAACATAACTTTTAACATCATTAAAAAAGGTTGAGGAGATACCTCATTTATAAGCCAATAGTTTAGTTGTCGAGCTTATGAAGAGACGTGTCGCTCTGTTCTCTCTCCACATGTTGTCTCTACTTCTGAGTGTGTTTGTGTGTGTGTGTGTGTGTGTGTGTGTGAGCTGGACCAAGTTTGGGATCAAAGTAGGAGCGGGTTGAGATTTCAACCCGGGTTGAGTTGGAATCAAGGTTGTCAGGAGAATTTTAACATGGGGAGGCATTTTTGGTTGAATGCGTAGTGATCTTAAGAAGACACAGATTTGTGTAATTTGTTTTGAGTGATTTGCATAGTTGGAATTCCCTAGTGCAAATTAAATCTATACCTGTCTTTGCATTGACTGTGTTTGTGATTGTTTAGGTTCAGCTGACGTTATTTGTACCAGTAGGTATATTTCTGAATAGCTTACTTTCAAAAAGAGCTAAAACAAGAATTAAATGCCGTTTGGAAATCTGTATTGTTGCAATACAACATTGAACAAAAATGCCTGGCTCTGCAGAACCAGCCTGCTAATTTTGGTCCATTACAAATGCAAATCAATGTAATTTTTTGTGTGTGTGTGTGTGTGTGTGTGTGCTGCTGAAACTTGACAGCTGTGGGACATCTTTTAAACACACTGTGGACCTGTTATTACATCAGAAGACTGACTACAAAAGACATCATCAGTTCCAGACTTTTGAAAGCGGTCCAGGCAGGCAGGTCTGGAACTGACAACCGGCTCAACTCATAGCTAGAAAAAGCAGCCCAGGAGAAAAGTGATGCCATAAGAATGGGGGGGATTATGTCTTCACTGCCCCCTCATTCTCCCTGTCATACCCCCTCGGCTGATGTGCCGCTAATATTGTCTGTTTGAGTGGAAGGCTGAGTCAGAGCTGCTCAGACTCTCACAGTTTGAATAGCCTGTAAAGGAAGGGAATCCTCTTTATAATGGGCACTGACTCAGTATATGGCACTTGGGATGATATTGTACATCAAAGTTGTGGTATTGATCATAACTGGCCAATCCCCTTAAATCAGTGCAGTCAGTGTTTAGTCAACAGCGTCCTTTTTCCACATTGCAGCCACTCAAGGTTCACCTCAGTTTACCTTTTGTGAGGAGGAACAATTGAAGTGTTTGCTTTTAAGTCTATTTTCAATATTTTCAAGTTTCCCTTCTGGCTGTACAATACCATCCAGATAAAATAAATGAACTTTTCCCTGTGAGGTGTTTTTTTTCTGTGTGTAGAAGCCGCTGGCCTTGACAGTTTCACAGCTCTCCGTGTAATTTATTTTCCAACACGCAGCATGTTTTTTAAAATATATTTTTTTTTTATTATTTGACTCACCTTGAAATAAATAGCCTTTCCTTCATTAGCGAGAATGAAACCTGTACGCTTCTATTGAATATAGCCTGAGGTCACAACACTCAGATGAACCAAACCCTATTAATTTGAGGTCTGTGAGGTGGTGGTGGTGGTGGTGAGGGTGTTGAGCTGTGTGTGTGTGTGTGTGTGTGTGTGTGTGTGTGTGTGTGTGTGTGTGTGTCTGTGTGTCTGTGTGTGTGTGTGCACGTGCGTGTGTGCCAAAGGAAAGGAGTTTCATATATGTACTGCAGGCACCTATTATTCTTTTTGCATTCATTTGACTTTCTCTCTTTCACACTCATAGCTGCACACATATGGTGCAGAGACTGTTTCTGATCACAGTTAATGAAAACACATACTGTACATACCTTTTGTCCATATAAACGTGTTTTTGGTGCTCTAGGGATGTTGCTTCTAAAAAAAAAAAACTGATCGAACGTGGTGGAAAAGACCGTATTTGAACTCTAACCACTTTCTCAGATTTAAAATTTCAAATACTCATTTTTGTAGTTTTTCCTGAGATGCAGTAGAAGGCGCTCCATAAAAGTATCACCTAGACTTTTTTTTGCATGCACTGGTGACCTTTATGGGCCTCCATACATGTGTGGTAGTGACGGTGTCTGCAGAGACCCCGTCCTCTACATGGATTTGGATGTTGTGGTTTGTTTTTGGTTGACACTGGATGTTTTCGGGCCAGCCTATGACGGTACACAGGTGAATTTAGGAGTGGATATGATTGGACGTGATTCACACCAACTAATATGACAGACCATAGTGACGGATACGGCCGTAGCAGCAAATAAAAGACAATGTGAGGCGAAACTCAATACGGATAAAGCTCATTCCATAGTGTGCGTTAGCTTGCAGTGTACATACAAGCTTGTTTGCACGTGTTGTAAGGTGTGTGCCGTTTAAGGTGGCTTGTGTGGATTGATGATTAAGGGAAAAAGTGATATCTCTTGTTCAGTGTTGACAACTGGGTTGAGATTACTTGAAACCCCAGTGCACCATTACACAACTATCCTCCTAGTTCTGGAATTCAGTACAAGGTGACTGTCATTTCATTCTTTTCAGGACATGAGAGTCCCAGTGGCAGACTAAACTATTAATGATTATGAACAGAAACATGCTCATTAAAAGCAATCTTGTAAGACCAGAGGATCAATTAAAGAATGCAAGTGTTGTGTCAGTCTGTCTTGATTTGCCTCTGTGGCTCTATAAAGTGTTCATAATGCAAGATGACACCAATAACTTCTGAAGGTCATCAAGGACCTTGTCAAAACACAGAGGAAACACTCTTTCCCTTTTCCTTATTGTTGTTCACTAATGAACGTGTTATCAAGCCATTAAAATGATCATAATATTGTCATGATGTGCTCAGCTTTTAGGTTCAAGACTCCCACTTAAACTTTTAAGTCATGACACCTTCTTGTTCATCAAAGAACAAATGTGTTTTTAACCCCCCACCAGTGTTACAAATAAAGCCTGACTGATTAATCAGCCAGTTGACAATATCGGTATAAGCATATCCAGTAACTATTGGCTTCCTGATATCGGCCCCAAAAATTTCAAATCGGTCTGATAACAAATTTGTTCTTATAACCATTTAATTTAAAACAATGTTTTTATTCATATTGCATGTATTTATATCAAAAACATGATGTGATTCATTTCTTGATAAATTCCAAGATAATCAGGCAGGGTTCGGGGCATCACTGAAAGTGTGTGTGTGTGTGTTTGTGTGTGAGTGCTGTCACTGATCGTCCCTCTCTGTGTGTTTAGAGGATGTTCTTTGGTGTTCTTGCTCGACCAAACTATCTTCCTCTCTATCCACAGACAGAGGAGGCCGGCTCACTCCTCCAAATGAGAAAGTAAAAGGCTTCCCCCCCAGCTCTCAACTGCTAAAGATCAACTGTAAATCACGCTAATGGAATCCATGCCAGTGCGTGTGTATTTGTGTCTGTGTGATGTCTGTGTGAGCATGTGTGTATTGTCTCTGGGAATGGAAGATGAGACTGTATTATTTTGCAGCAGCTATCGTTCGAGTAAACCCTCCAACAGCAAGCACCGATCGGAGCGTGGCAGTGAATATATACTGCATGCATTAGGTGCTGCTGCTCTTTTGTGTTTCAGATGACACAAGCTTAGGGTGGGGGCGGCTCCATGTCAATGCAACAGGGAGTCGGCTTGAAAAGATATTTAGATGACTCTATTGAGATGATTGTATGCTCTTGAACTTGTGATTCAGCGACAGATAAAGTGCAAGCGTGCATCACACTGAGCAACGGTTGCAACATGAGACAAATAAAAGAGCGACAGGCAGATAACCTGAGAGACAGGATGATCAGTCAGAGAGGGAGTAAGACAGAAAGCGTCAAAACACCCCGACAAGAAATCAGCAGAGTTAGGTTCAGGGCATGTGGGGGCTGTGTGTATGTGTGTGTATGTGTGTATGTGTGTATGTGTGCATGTAAAACCTGATGCAACTCAGTGCAAAACTTCAGCATGCAACATGCAACATTACTTAGTTACTGGTGTGAAGATCATACACACACACACACACACACACACACACACACTGAGTACAGGGAGTGGCCCTGTGCTATTCTTACTTCTTTTTGTCAAACTAACAGCTCATGGTATTAGTTTGTGTAGGAGTCTTGTTGTAACGCACACTTTTCTTCACTCCTTCCCTACTTCCACACTAAAGAGTTTGTCGTTTAGTCTTTGAAATGATTAACTCTTCTTGGTTGAATCTTTATCTGAGGTAAAGCTTTGCCATGTTAACCATGAATGGGTCAAAGTCTAGGGCTACAACCAACGTTTATTTTTTTTTAAATCCATGAATCTGATAAAACCTTTTTTTTTTTTTTTTTAATTTCCAGCCCTTTATTCAAAAACATAACACAGATGTTCAGACAACAAAAGGTTGTGACTAGAACGTCCCTGAGCCGTTAAAATGAAATCGTAAATATAAAAATCCAATTGCTGAATGAAAAAGCTTTAAAAGACCCTGGACTAACACAAAAAAAAATACAAATATATTCTCGACAACAGTTTATCATTATTGTAATACATGAAGGTAAAGTTTATGTAAACGGCACATGAACACAGCTCAAGCTGACCAAGTAGCACTCGGCTCAACAGTCTGACGAAGAGTGACGCAATAATCGTGTAACACAACAAATGGACAACCACATTAGTTACCAACACCTTTAATTATCAATTCACTGTTGCAGCTCTATTACAGACCATGACAGGAACACTTTTAGATTTTTCATTCACCAAAATTCTATCACAGTGCAGAATAGTTTGTCCGACGTGATCATCTGCTCTGAGAAGAGCTGTAGCTGTCCATGGTGCTGAAGTTTCCAGCTCTCTGAACCACCTGCTCAGTCTGTACATGAACTCCAGTGATTCCTCCATGAGCAAAACTATGGTAAACGTGTGTCTGCTTATTTTCCTGTATCTGCATAGAGTCTCCAAGGGGTTGTTGCTCAGACCTGTCACTTTGTATACATCTATTAATGCTACCTAAAGAGGTGGAGCAGACAGCACACACTCAGCACACACTCGAGTAATGTGATTAATCAAAGACGCAGACAGATTGAGCGTGGGGAGATCTCCTGCTACGGAGAAACAGGACTTTGTTGTGTTCAGCAAAATAGCTCTATGGGGAATTGGAGATAAAGTGGGGAATAAAACTTTCAGCATATGGTCATGATGAGCTGGGGGGATCGTACGGTGCAGATTGGGAACGGATGCCGTAAAAAGTGAGGATTTTCTCCACTTGAGATGTTTGAGCCATATGTGGGCATGTGATTTAAGGAAAGAGAGCAACTGTTTGACTTTGGTCTAACTCAATATTTAGAAAAAGGTGCATGCTTTGCTGACATTTTGTCTGCAAACATGTTCATTCTAGAGCCATGCGGAGGAGTAACCGGCTCTCCAGAGTGTATGTCACTTTGTAATTAAGCCATTGGGATGACTCCCACACACACACACACACAAACATGATTTCTCTTTGTGTAACACAAACCAAACATGTTGAGCACAGTCTTTTTTTCTCTCTTAACACAAAAGACATACAAGTATTTTATTTGTGACTCTACATCAAGCACACAGACAAACACACATACTCTTAGATCCCTGCCACAGGCAAAGTCACAGGCTGTCCCACGTTATCGGAGGCGATTAGAGGCCCTATCAGCCCACCGACAGCAGCAGCAGCAGGCGCACTCACACACCTATCCCAGCCTTTAGACACACATACATAAATTCAGAGCAGCAGCACCAGCATATGTGAGACATAGTAGTCATGATTAGAATCATTCTTACTCCCTGTTTGACTTGATAAATACATCGTGTTGAAAATAATGTAGCTCCCAGTTTTTTCTTCTCCACCTCCTCCTCCTCCTCTCCGTCTCTGTGTTCTCTGCTGCCTTTGTTCAGAGAGTCAATGTTGAGGGACTCTATAATCATTCCTCTGATGGTTGTCCTCTAGTGTGTGTGTGTGTGTGTGTGTGTGTGTGTGTGTGTGTGTGTGTGTGTGTGTGTGTGTGTGAAAGGGTGTATTGCTCCGTCAGTGATATCATCCAGGCTGTACGTCTCTGTAGGTCAGAGTCGACACTCAGACAAGGTCAGGCCGTCACTCTTGATGGAAACTATCTATCTCTGTGACCCCAGGCGGCAAAAAACTGTTAATCAATCTACTCTCTCTGAATGCTTTGTCCTTGAAAAGTCTGACTACCATCTCCATTTTTTTTTTTTATACACTTTTACAATACATGTGTGTTGTCCGCTTCTCTGATTGCTGTGGATCAGTGATCCTCAAAGTGAGGTGTGGGACTCCTAGGGAGGGGGCTGGAGGTATGACAGGGAGGCTGGCAAGGCTTAAAAAAAACAATAAAATCTGTTTTTTTTTTAAACTGTGACTGTAACTTACGAACTTTGTGAGAGGACTTCCAGGTAAATGTTAGTCTGAAAATGCATCTTCACTGAACGTCACAAATTTTTTGACTGACGGTGTGTTTTAGAGCCCGATAATATCGGCCGATATTAGCATATCATGTGACCATCCGTATCGGCTAATTACCTCTGATATGCGCAGATATCATTTGCGTTTCATTTTATTACACGAGCAGTTCTGTGCCATCAGCAGAGGGTGCTATATGAATTACAACAAGCACTATCACTCTCACCAGTGTCAGGCGGTGATGCACGTATGCACAGTTACTTTCCAGTTGATTGACCACCTTGTCTATGAAACCTTTTCCACAAGTGTTTGATGACTGCATTTTGAGGGATCAGTGCAATAAATGTGTATATCCATATTTATCTTTACAGATCGACGACAGAACCAATATCGCCACCAATTTATCCCCAATATCGACATCGGGCCCCAAAAACCCCATATTGGTTGGGCCCTAGTGTATTTAGTGTATGTCAGTATATATTGATGTGTATGCTGAGTCTTTGGGGGGCTTCAATTTTTTTTCATCTTCCAAACGGGGGCCCGGCAAAAAAGGTTTGGGAACCACAGCTGTAACTTAAATCTGGTGCATGCAGTCAGATTTGAATTTCTTAATATTTTGTCTCCTTCAGCTGAAATCTTTCTTTCCCCAGATAAACTAAAAAAACACAACAACACTTAAGCTCTAACATTTGACACAACGGTCGTGAAGATCTGTTGCATACGTTAAAGAAGCTAATATGCATTCATGTATCTATTGAATATATTATCTGCCATTGTCTGCAGTCACTGTGTGCAGATGTGGCCTGTTCCATATCATGGAGATCCTGTTTAATAGTTTCAACAGTCACTTGCACACACATAAAAGCATACATCATTATTCATGCACATCAAAAATTCTTATTTGCATACCATTTTTTATTATCAAGAAATAAGGAATGCATACCATTCAACACAAATGTCTAGATAATTGGATCATGCATTGAAGTTGGTTGGATAAGATAAAGAAGACGGTTGAAGAGAGCTGAGAAGAGGAGTACAGAATCTTTGGTTTGGTGGGGGGAAGTTATGGCTTTTCTTAAGCATGGAATGAAAATGAAGTGAAGCTTATGCGTTTCCTTTTAACGAGTCTGCCTTGCCTTTGGCTGCATCCTCAACTTTTCTTTTTTGTCTCAATTTTATTTTATATTTCACGGTTCTTTCTTCAGCCAAGCTCATTGTCTCTGCTCCCCTGAAGCGAGGGATTCTCTTTCTGACAAAAAAAGGCCAAGTGTGGCTGAGAGGTGAGGCTCTTCTAAGGTGGCTGCGAAAGATGTTTCTTATGAAAGTATGTACACTGAATTAGAAAACCATGTGTTAATGTTCGGCTAGGATTGAAAGAGCTCTCTTATTCCTTAGCATCTTACATCTTACTGCGTGTAAATGTTTAGGTTCATCACAACATGATTGAAGTAAATTAAGTATGTTTTTTCAGAAACCGAAAAGGTTGTCCAACAAGCAAGTTACTGCAGATATATCGTGTGTAGTGCTGTCATTTAAAAAAAAAAGAAAGAACTTTGAACAAATGTTGAATCCCTTTTACAACCATTTGTTGCTTGTTGCATATTTATTTTGGCTAACTTGATGTGTAGCCCTGCACATCACATGTGCTAGAGAGTGGTACCTTACTTTGCCATGTTTTGAAGTATTGACCAAGCGTCCTTATTCAACAAGCTAGCAGTAAGAAATGTTGGTGGTAGGGCTTCAAACTCTTGGGTTTCCTGAGGTTTGTCACACTGATCACTTTTTCTTGTTAGTCAACTGAAGATTAGTTTTAAAGGGATATTAAACCCCTTATTTTGTACACCTAGACCTAGACAAAGGCTGAAGTTGACCTCTCCTGCAGTTTGGTGTTTGCCTGACATTCAGTCACTGTGCTCATTGTCCACAGAGAACAGAACTGCAGATTCTGACATTACCTCGTGGCAGCCAACGGGGTTTGGAGTTTTACTATTTTATGAAGAACACCTCTGAAATGCATTGAGACGAGGGCCAGAGAAAACGGCCTCTAGCTTCTTTGTGGTTCATCTGTATGCCACAACATATTGTATATATCCTGGAAAGGGCATCATGCATTTCTATTCCATCAGAGTATATACCAATACTGACGTGACAAATATCCCTTACAACCCATCTGAGATGTTTTTTTTTAGAAAAGTTCATCTGCAGCTGAATGAACCTCCAGCTCTTCGTGAACTCCTCCATCACAAAACCTCACAGTGTAGTGTGTGTTAGTTGTGGTTCATTTTGACCATTTACTAAGAAGTTAAAAGGAGAAACCAGAGGATATACAGTATTTGTTCTCACTGCTCATTCAAAAAAAGCTCAGATTTCCTCTCCGCCACAAATGAGAAAAATTACTTTTTGAGGGAGACCAATGAGAGGTTTAGGGAGAGAAGGGCGGGTCAGAGGGATAAGAAATAGCAGATGCAGATATTTGAATATTTCTCTGTTAATCTTATTGAGGTTGAATATTGGTTATAATGGTAGAGAATGCTTTAGCTGCATTGAGTGTTGAAGCTCTTTGGCTTTGGTGTTTTATTTTCTAATGGGAAGGCGGCTGCAGAAATTTGAAAGTGAATCAGAGTTTATGTTTTGAACTGTAGATCAAAAATGTATCTGGCTCCGCTCATAATAAGAACCATTTTCTGCAGACTTGACCCAGTGTGTCTGACCTGGATGAAGGTTGTTCATGAACTTATCTTCTTCAGACTCGTATACTGTTACTCCTTTTCTGACAAACCAAAAATCAACCTCTGGGCCGAATATAACAGCAAAGGTTGAACTGATTAATTTAAATCTGGTTCACATCTACGCTTTGTTTTCTGATCGTTATTGGCATGGACCAAATATCTGTAAAACCTGCAAAACAATTTTACAACACATTCCCTGGAAATCAGGTTTTTCACACAAAGATATGCACACTTTGGATTCAAGGGCAGACACAGAAAGAGCAAATCGTTTTAAGCAGTCCAAAGTAATCAGCATACAAATCCAAAAGAGAAGACAAAAAGGCTGGGTCAAAAAACAGGCAGAGATCAAACACACGAAGGCGATAGTAAAGAATGCTCGGACAAGGAACACACTAGGAACTGGCAACACGAGGGAGCACACACTAGGGCCCTTTCTGAATAGCCACAGTTCAGTATGGAGTGCGTACTTTTCAGTAGGGGGTTTCAGTAGACTGAACCCTCGTGGTCATTCAGTGGGCATTTTTTGGGGTCCGCCTCAGTATACTGAACATTTAAGCATGGATACTAACTTCCGGGTTTTATGCAGTATGGATCGGATGCATCCTTTCAGGAAATTAATTGTATTTTACCACCCACAATGCTGTGCAAAATTAAACATGAGACGTCACTTCACGTACGCCTCCAAATCAAAACGAAAGAGCATGGATTAATTGAATCCATTTTTTATCTAGAGTTTAAGTCCCTACTGAAATCGCTTCTTTTAATTAACAACATAAAATGTAACAAATGTCTGCATTATTATAGAACCTTTCCCCGTCTATTCAATTAATGATTTCCATATTTATGTGTGTGTCTTTATTGGTTTATTTCACTTTATATTCTGTATATTACTGTTTTTCATTTGTACTTTCCTGTATGTACTGTATGTTATTTTATTATTTAATCTGTTGTTTATGTGATTTACATTGTGATGCTGTTTTTTGTTTACCTAACTGTATATGTGCATTACTCTTCTTAAATATTGCTAAACAAAAAAAATGGGTGGATGCGGCCGGTTCGGGTAACGCTAATAACGGCACTTCCATACTGAATGAATCAGACGAAGTAGGAACAAATATCTGCCTACTGTGTGCGCCTACTGAAAGTAAATACTAAAAGTATACAGCACAGATAGTAGGTACTGTCTACTGACTGCTGAAAGATTGTGTAGGCACTTAGCAATTTGGATGCATACACTGAGATTAAATACACAGATAATCAGGAGATAAGGAGATACAGGTGTTGGGCTATCAGGGCAGGAACATCAGGAGCAGGACAGAAAAGACAGAGACAAGGAGTGAGTAAAAAACTACAAAATACAACAAGAAAAAATGAAAATATACAAGAAACAAAAAACTTGACCTATGCAACAGAGCAGAACATGTCAGGCTTATTTTAACTGTATCGTACAGATGACCTATAGCCTGTGTTTCCTCAAAAAGTGGTGAGATAGACTCCAATAGTTCTTCAGTGCAGTTTTTTTTTACTTCGGTACCTTGAGTCCATGTATTGTCACACTGTATAAACAATAAACAAACATCCCCCTTTGTCTCATGTAGATCTGACATTTAGAGCCTGAACCACGAAGAATGGATTGCAGAAAACTGCATCATATGCTCCGGCTATTTGCTTCGTTTCAAAATCAAATTCACAAAGCATATATAGGGCTAAAGATGTTCAAGCACAAACACGCCCAAAAAACATTGTCCTGCTCCTTTTAGGTAGGTCTTGTTTTGTGTCTGAATGTGGAGAGAAGCTATTTTCAACTTTACTCTGTGCATAGTTGCATTCTCATGCTGAGTGGCCACAATTTTGTCCACATAAAGATGAAGAGCGAGAGTTTCAAAGCACAAATAATTGCATGAATGCATAAGTGGAGGCTCCCAATTAGATCCCGAATCAAATACAAAGTATTCCTCCTCACTTATAAATCCCTCCGTGCACTTGCCCCTCAGTACCTCTCCTACCTCCTACAACCAAACACCATGTCCCGAGACCTCCAGTCCTCGAACACCGGCCTGCTGTCCATACCACACACCAGACTCTGCACATATGGAGACAAGGCCTTCAGTGTCAAAGACCCCACCCTCTGGAACATCCTCCCCTCAAGACATCGGCAATGACCCATCTTTGTACTCTTTGAAAAAAAACTTCTCAAACACCATCTGTTCTCTGCAGCCTACAACCTCCCTTAACTCTGTCCTCCATTGGTCTCAGTGTTGTTTTTGTTTGTCTGGTCCATCCGCCATGTAAAGCGTCCTTGGGTCCCTAGAAAATGTGAATTCAATCTATTAGTATTATTATTTAAATCAAAGCTTCCTCCCTGAATGGAGAAATCAAGGACAGCTCAAAGAAAAAACAAAACTCTCATCATATTCATGCGTATTAGGTCGACTCAAAGAAAGAGTTGTTTTTGAAACATGTTGATGCACCTCAGTGTGATCTGTGCAACAATGCAATCAGTAAAACATTTTCCTAACTCTTACATTGGACGAAAAAGGAACCGTGGTATATGTTTTTTTTGTTTGTTTTATTTATCCCACCTCTCCTTTTCACCGTATGCTGTCTCTTGCTGCTATACGCCATCTCCATACCTCCCTCCCTCTCTTTCTCTCTTTCTTCACTCTTCTCCGCTCATTCCCTCGCTCCCTCCCTGCTGTCAGATACTCAGCGGCTGCATTTCGTTATGCTAATGAGGCTAAGCCATGCTGCAAGTGTTGATGCTGTGGGATACATTCACAAACACTTAACCCTTTCCATGCTTTTTTTCTGTGCACCCACCTCCTCATTTACCCCCATCGCTTCATCAAAACATGTATTTTAAATGTCAAGTTTCATCGGGACAGGCAAGAGGCCGCACAGTCCTTTTGAAAGTCTGCCTCTGCAGTGTTCTCAATCTGGAGGGATTCAGCCTGCATTCATCTATAGGCTGGTTTAATTCAATTCACATATAGCCACTTATATATATAGTTTTTAAATT
The DNA here is from genome assembly GCF_963930695.1 of Labrus bergylta. Classification (NCBI taxonomy): domain Eukaryota; kingdom Metazoa; phylum Chordata; class Actinopteri; order Labriformes; family Labridae; genus Labrus; species Labrus bergylta. The sequence continues at coordinate 17,468,615 of NC_089215.1, read as the reverse complement.
TAGCCTGGACAGGATTCTAAGATTAATACTAGAGCCTGACCGATTAATCGGCCAGCTGATAATATCAGCCGATATTAGCATATTCAATGACTATCGCTATCGGCTAATTTTATCTCAGATATAGACATATATTACTAGAATTCTTTACCAACCTAATAACCTTTTATCTAAGTATTGTTGAATTACAGTTCGGTGACACACATACATGCACAGTTTCTCTAGTTGAGTGATCATCTTATGTTTATCACCAGAAGGATCTTTGTGAATGGGCATTGTACACGGTATAAAGAGGGTGTTGCATATAAATTCATGATGGTAATGCATATTAAAAGAACATAGTGTCTTCAAAGTGTTGTATTAACCAACATGCATTATATAATATGTGCTTCAGGTTCTTACGGTGATAATGTCTGTAGAGACCTCCCTCTCTAACCTTCTCCTCGCACCATCTCTACTTCCTTCCCACAAAGCAAACTCACCTAAGTCATCCTGGCCCTGCTCAAATCTCAGCATGCCAACAAGGGAACTAGTTATCCATCTCCTTTGCTTTATTTTTGCTTTTTTAGCATTTCTAATTAGAGGACTTGGGAATGGGAGAGAGGCATAGGAGGAGGGATAGAGGGGGGAATGAGTGAGAAAAAAAGAGAGAGGGATGAATTGAATGTGAGAAATGGGTTGATTAAGATTCGCAAGCATCCACCACACCACCTCCCCACCTCCCTCACCACTGGGCATTGGTGATGAGGAGATCAGAGGCCTAAAGCTTTATGCCATCCTCCAGAGAGAGTTGGAGAAGATGGAGAGAGAGGGGAGCTCATAAACACTCCTCCTCTCAGCTCACCTCTGCAGGCCTGCAGGCTACACTGTTTCGCACAGTCAGGAAAATCATTTTCTGACTCGCTGCAACTTTCAAAAGAGCTGAACTTTTAGGTTAATAGGTAGGAATAACAATATCGATGAAAGGTCGCTATCAAGGTCCATTTGGAGAGTAATACTTTTCCCTTCTGAAACTTAACACATTAGAAAGAAATGTTTCTGATTCAGATTACCTCTTTAATCCTCCCAAACTTCAAGCTTCACCATTCATTGTTTGACTAGGAAATTTCATGTCTTGAAATAATCATGAAAAGACTATTATTGAATATGAATGAGCTACACTTAGATAAGCACTTTTTTACTGTTCTGACCATTTAATAAACTTTACACTAAACAATCACTTATTTACCAACCACTGAATTCCATGCACTTCATTATCATGAAACAATATGTACATTCAAACCCACATTTTGGGGTTCAGTATCAGTCCCAAGGTAGTGTCTATAAGTAGCTATCTGCTTATGAATACAGAATCAATAGGCAAGGATCAAGGCGAAGGTTCAGGTTTCCATTCTTAGTCCATCTTATATTTACTAATTACTGCTTGAACTGTGGTTGTATGCAGAGGCCAAACAAGGCGTATTGGCCTAGATTTCCTATACCAGTTATCCAGATATCCACTGGCTGCAATGGAAGATCCAAAATACCGCCCAAGAAGCTCAACTGAATTCCCCTAAATTTCCTGCTGGAAAACCCTAATATCCAAAGTCAATGAATCCCCCCCTCTATTGTCAGTGTCATTGTTTGTAATTAATTACAAACTAGGGCCCGACCGATATGGATTTTTTACAACCAATATCTCCGGTATATCAGTCGATATCTTTCCTTAGATCTATCTTCGACCTGTGGAGACAGATATAGATATACACTTTTATTGCGTTGATCGCCCGAATGCAGTTATCAAACACTTGTACGTGCATCACCGCTTGACACTCTGGAGGGTGATAATGCTTGTTGTGATCCATATAGCGCCCTCTGCTGGTGACAGCCAGGTAGAGAACTGCTAGTGTAATACAATGATACTCAAATGAAATGCCAGTGAAGAAATCTAACAATATCGGCTCATATCTGCAATAAAACTAGCCGATGTAGATATTCACTTGACATGCCAATATCGGTAGATATTACCGACGGGCCAAATAATCAGTCAAGCTCAAACCCCCCAATACTTTATAATGCAAAACAACTCAACAGCATCACAAAGTACTGCCAAATGCTACTCCATGCCTGGATGTCCATCTGTGGTATAACTTCACCCAGATTCAGTCATTAAAAACTGAATTGAAAAGTATGAGCATTAAACGACAACTTGACTTTAAAGGAGGACACAAAGCTGTTAAAAACACAATTAAAAGGAAGTTAATGGTTCGTAACGCTCCATGTAAGCAGGCGTGTAATTATTTAAATAATATTTCAAATAATAAACAAGTCATACAGAGTACTTTCTTTAGATCTTCACGCCCTGTAACCTGTGTTTGTTTCTGTGTATTGAATGTAGATGTCTGTGTATTAGTATTACAGTAATCAGCACAGGTCCCTGCTGCTTAGCATGATCTAATGAGTGTAAACTCTGTTACCAAAGAGACCAAGAGGAATGTGTTCTGCGAGTGATTGTGTGTGTGTCTGTTGTATACCTCCCTGTGTGTACGTGTGTGGTGATGTTTTATACATTAAGTAAAATGCATACCAGTCGCCCATAGGAAGGTCTGTGCGTGTGAGGGAGGACGGGAGGGAGGGTGTGTGTATGATAAAGCCTGCCAAGGTCTGTTTTCCCAGCTTTCCATATTTAATAAGTTGTGACTGCCTCTAACAGATGATCTACATATTTTGCTGTGAACCAAATGCATTTTAAGGAGCTATAATTAACGCGGTCAATTTCCAAAACTCCAAATGTTGTTTTTTTCTTTTTCTTTTTTTTTTTCATTGCCTGCACATGAATCAATACAGCAGCTAATTATGGTTTATTTTTGGAGGCTATGGAGGCATGCGAGTGGAGGTTGGGGTGTCATTAGCACAACTTGGTAACTATGTGCTATAAGCTGCACCCCTGGAAGCTGAATCCTGCTGAGATGTGTGCTGTGGAGGACTCTATGAACTTAACACCTCTACAAGTTTGTACTTTTTGCTGCTCGGGAAGACAAGACACAGGCTTTCCAGTGTTTCCTCCTTCCATTCATTTGTGGTGGCAGTCTGCTGAAACATGCACTCTCTCCACATCAAAAGCCAGCAAACCAGGTAAACAGGTGCGGAGGGGGGGGGGGGGCCTCTGGGGAGGTACAAGCAGCTGAACACACTAGGACTGCTGTCACTGCTCCTAACTGAATGTGACACTGTAGTTGGATAATCAGTTGCTGTTAGGACCAGGGGAAAGTTTAAAAAGGGGGGAGATAGAACTGCCTTGAGTGATCTACTAGCTTGTTATGCCTACCTATCAAACATTATGCCATCATTCACAGTGGAGATGCTAACCAATGCACACCAAAACAGCAGCTTTAGTTTCAGATTTATTATTGGCAAGAGATGGACAGTGACAGACAGGACTGGTTCTCACAACAGGGAAAACATAAGGATGGATCAGATCACCTAAATGTTTGTCAGGCTGTCGGTGGCCTTGCTTGCACTGGACAGTGGGGGGAGTGACAAGCCCAGGCTTTGTCTATGAGTTAAGTTTTTGTTTTAGTCAAATCACAAAAGGATATAAATGGCTGGTTTCAAACAAGTTTATGGGTGTTGGTCGGCTGCTGAGTCCGGTAGCTTCCAAATCGGCATCCATACGGGTCCTCTGTCAGCTGCCGCTTCATCTGGGTCTTAATATGTCACAGCACCCGCTCTGTGTGCACCTCAGTAATGGTGCATTTAAAACTATCCGACATATCAACGCAGCTTAAACCCATTCTATATTACTCCAATGAAAACCAGTTCAAAGTAACTTACAAAAAAAAATAAGGAAGAAGAAGAACCCTACTGTTCTCTATCATCTTTAACATTAAGTTGTTTCCTAGAAGAGAAGCATAGCATAGTTACTTCTCTCCCATTAAACAGACGCAAATACATTTTGGAATCCTTCCCCTAAATTTGTTTGCCTTTGATTTCCATTTATTGAAAGGAACCAGATAGCAGAGAGGGCTTGTCTTCTTGAATGGTATTCATCTGGAAAAAAAAAAAAAAACAGAACTTCTTAGAAGTGTTAGAAACAGAGGATCATGAATTCAATCCATTGTGCTCTCATCAGCACATTGATGGGAGCAGGAGGGATTTAAGATGAGGATCTCCTGATAGAGGGAAGAGAAGGCTGAAAGCAGGCTCTGTCTCCTTCTCCTCTCCTTTGGCCCTGTTAGGTGTCAGCATTCAGCCGTCACTCAGCCAAAAGGAGTGAGGTGTATCACAAAACTATAAGCTTACTCAAGATACTGTTTTTCTTGCTCTAGGAACTACACTGTGCCAGTATTTGAAACACAAGAACATCACTCTTTCACTCTTCACTCTTTTTTCTGTAGCTATCTTCTTTCCCTTTCCTTTATTTCTGTTAATATCGACAAAAGCAACAATTGCTTTTAACCCAAAAGCATCACATTCAACAGGGTTCCCACGCATCCCGGAAAACCTGGAGAAGAGTTGACCAATTTTCCAGTCCTGGAAAGTTAGAGAAAAAAAATCAAATGTCCTGGAAAATCATGGGTTGTCCTGGAAAATTATTCCAACATTCTCCTTCAGGGTTGGAAATAGTAGCGATTTGTGACATAATCCACAAAGCAAATTGAATCGGAGTCTACAGGCTCCCTGCCTGCAAGATAATGTAATGGCTCCGCCTCCCCCTCGTGTCAAAAGTGGATATTTGTTTACAATTTAGTTGAGAGGATGGAGCGAAATGATCCTTCACAAATTTTGATTTTGAAAAACCTCAATGCAGCAGGTGTAGCGGCAGATTTCAGAGGCCAGCTGGCATCGAGCGCTCTGAGACAGAATCATTTTTTAGGGCAATCACAAACTGAGTTATTGTGAAAACAATCACTCTATTCTGACTGTTTGAATTCATTAATTTCCTGCGATCTGGAGGGAGTTATTAGGAGAGAGGACGGAGATATTATTGGGAGTGAAAATGTTTGAGGTTAAAGTCCCTTCTCTATCTTTAGGTCATAAACTCTACACACAAACACAAAACACACATGGATATAAATCAGTGTGAGATATATTCTTTCAGGATATAGTAACATGGAGTAGCTGTTCTTGTCTAAGAAAAATGTACATCTTTTTTTGAAATCCAAGAAGAAAGACCTATCTAAGAAGTTGCATGACCTGTACATTTACACAATAGTTCTGATGGAGGAGGTAACGATGGACGGGGAATCCACAAAGTTTGTGACGTTTATTCTCCGTTTGAAAGTTTCTACAAATGGAAATAGTTCATTGATTTTTTTTTTATAACACATCTTGCATTGATCATCATCACCTCTACAAGAACCTGGTCCTAGTTCATTGAAAAACTCTTCTTGGACACTCACATACATTTTGTTATAGTAATTACCGGCTCCATCTCAGTTAGTTGGCAGATCGAGGAGAAAGGGAATGTTGAGAAGAAGTGAGGCTCAAGATAAACAGACTCAAAGAGAAAAGAGAGACACAACAGAGACAGTTCGCTGTGTTCCTTTTAAGCAAACAGCCGAGCTCATACGATGCTGCCTCTTATCATTTCAACTCTGTCAATCAGATATCCCTCAGAGGTGTTTATGCAAACAAAAGAGGCGTGCGCGGCGGCGTGCTGTAATGAAATAACGTCTGGAAGAGTGGCGCGCTGCATGATTAGCCTAATGGCAGATCCTACTCACAGCCGTCTTGCTCATTTGCTTGTTTATATGAGGGGATTATCGCTGATTCCATGATAAGCATGATGATTGCTTTGAAACAACGTTGCCCTCCGCTGCTATCATTGTATTCCTCTGGATCCACTTCTCTCCTCTTGCTCTTTAATGGGTTTAGATCAGCAGCAGTTTATTATGTGCATGTACACACTGAACATCAGGTTCCGGTCTCGGACCTGCTTTCAGTGGAAAGAGAATCAATCATGTTTGTAACTTCATGTGTCTTGTTTGGATCACATACATACACCCTGGAATATAGGCTGTTTTTTTGGAGGGGTTCAGCCGGCCTTTTTGCCTTTGCAGCCAAATCTCATTCCTAAATTGTCAGATTCTGACACTTTGTCATAAGCTCCTTTCATACATGAACTCCTGACAAGTCTTTAGATAACTTCAGGACACTCTGGCCCTGATATGTTCTGGAACTTGCACCTCACAGTGTCAGAGTATCGGTGTTGTTTGGACTCTCACAACTTGATATTTGTGTTTGGTAGGGTGTGCAGAAGGAGAGGTGAGTCTTCAGTTCTCTGTTTTCTCGACAACATATGTAAGGACTTTTCTGCAAAACAGACAACAGTTACAAAGAAAACACCGACAACTGAAAGGAGAAGTCGATGGGCTTGTACGAGGCTCAACAGTTTTATATCGATGTGCACTCTTCACACACAAAGTAAATGATAAATGGACTTGAGCTTCTATAGCGCTTTTCTAGTCTTCAGACTACACAAAGAGCTTTTACACTGCGTATCACACCTACACTTTCACATCCATAGACACTGATGTCAGAGGTGGCTTTGTAAAGTGACCATCAGAAGTAACTAATTCATACACATGCTGCAGGAGCTGGGGATGGAACCCCCAACCTTCTGGTTGAGAGACGACCGACTCCACCAACTGAGCCACAGCCGCCCTTACGGCCACATCTAGTAGATCTAGTTTGGTGCTTGTTCGATCTAAAGTAACAGTTGCGCCCCTTCCCAAAAAAAAATCACATTTTCCACCTGTGTATAGTTCAGTAGCAGGGTGGACAGGCTAACTAAGAAGCTTTCAAGATGAATTAAAATCTGATCGCTTAAATCACCTCTGTAAGTCACATAGGTACAGAGTGTGTTGCAAAAGATAATTCTGTCAGCACTTCTCTCTGAATAAACACAGAAAATATTGTCTGCATCTCACACTGACTTCCAGTTTATTATACATATTGCTGTTTTGAGGGAGACGAAGTGTTGGCTGTACTACATGAAAAGTCTTTTTGCAGCTGTTCTACATTTACAAAGTTGGCACAAGGTATCACAAAACTCTCACAGAATTTGATTGCATTGTTACACCGTTGCCGGGATACTGCGGCAGCGTTGTAATGCTGTTCTGGGCTTCTAATTCTCTTGTTGTGTCGGTGATGTAGCACCATGCAGCTGTCATTGCGGTCCCATTGCTTCAACGTTATGGAGCTGTTGTTGCTGTGGTGATAGTGTATGATAATTGTGGTGTTGTTGCCGTGGATTTGGGGGCTGGTGAAGCTTTGAAGCATTGGGCTGCAGGCCTGCTGAGATTAGAAGGTGGCTGTGCTGCGCTTGGCTCCATTATTCATTGGCTGTTGTGCATTTTGTTCTAGAGCGAAACACACATTGACATCAAAGGCAAAATGGGAGAGGGGAGGAAAACAGCCCACTGTCTTAAAAAACCCATGTTGCATTTATGTATTTCATTATCTGGCCCAGGAGCAGAGGAGATGAGGGAGCAGGAGGAGAGATATAGAGAGAAGGATGGAGAGGACTGGGACTGATTGTGTTTTCACAGTGTTTACATTAAACACCCAAAGGCTGAGAGGCCATGGGCGGATAACAACCGTCAGAGAAAGGGGTTTCCGTGTAAGCATGAATGTTATGGTGACCTACTCAGTTTTGCATATTTCTTCATCTCTGCCTCCACCTGGCTGGTGCCAACACACTCCTCCAGACCCAAATCTCAATGATTTGTATGATGATTTGTCCTCACCCACTTGATGGCAGTGCAAAAATGAATCTCTCCAAAGAAATTACAAGTATGGCGTAGATCAGCAAAGATCTGTGTATCTGTTGTGTATATATTTCAATCTATGTAAAACATTTTGTCAGAATTTAGGGGTGAGAACTTAATTGTTTTCTGTCAAATTTGTTAAACTTCTACTGAGTCTGTTAAACTGGCCCATAACAGCTGACCACCCTTGTTTTCATCAAGTAATTACACTCATGGATACAAGAAGGGGGACGGGACCTGACACTATTAAAAAAAATATGCCCCCGTTCATTGGGTGTTGCGTTCAGCCGTTGTGTTGCTGAGAACATGCTGGGATACTAAACAACGAAGACAAGCCTGAGGTGACACTTTCTAACAGCATTTTTTTGCCTCATTTAATCACAATAATGCATTTAAAGAAAACAATGGTAAACTGTGTCAAGTGCAAGACACTTTACGAAAAAACAGTTCCCCAACTCATGATGAACAGGCATCTGCTCAAAGTGAACTGGTTTGGAAAAATGTGATTGAATTGAAACTGTTTTTTCCCTCTCTGAGATCGCCTAGACTGTGCCTTTTATACCAGTATGACTTATATTCTGGTTATTACGGTATGTCTTGTAACATGTTGGATCAGGACAGAGGGGTCAAAAGTTGGCCCAGGGTCAGGGGCGCCAGTAGCCTAGTGGTTAGTGGGCGTGAGCCGTGCAAGGAGGCCATAGTCCTCCAAGCAGGCGGCCCGGGTTCCAAATCCAACCTGTGGCTCATTTCCCACACGCCCCCTCTCTCTCTCTCTCTCTCCCTGAATACTGGCTCTGTCCTCTCTCTCGGATAAAGGCATAAAACCCCCTCCCCCCAGAAAAACCTTGAAAAAAACAGGCTCATGGGTTTACTTTTAATAGATTTTTTTTATTGCAGTGGACCTAAAGGCTATAAGAAATACTACAAATATTAAACCACACTCGCCTTTAAATAAACTTCGGTACTTCCCCTGTGAACTGTTTCTGTTACAAAATATCAAACCAAGTGCAATGCTAGCCACAGTGTGCTTTGGAAATTTAAGATAGTAATAAATAAATTCCACTTATATTTGTTCAATCTTAATGTTTCTGTAGTTATGCTTGTTCGTTATTGCATGATCAATAGTTGCCCATTTTTTTCATTCAGTAATACCACTAGGGGTCACCATAGTCAGAATTGTTCATTTTTACATTATTAAATAAGATGGTGTCCACAGGAAAGTTATTTCTGTGATCAGTTGTATTTTCTTCACCGTGGATTATGTGCACAAACATAGACCATGTTTTGTGCTTACTGAGCACAGAGGTCAGTGTGGAACATTTTCCTCCTGCAGGTCGGTGGCTTCAGTGTCAACAGTTTCCAGTCAGTCACTCGGAGCTCATAAAGGCATCCTTCTCTCCCTCTGTCCACGTCGTAATAATCAGAGGAAAACATCAGAAGCCCACCAATCACTCTGCTCTCCCTCCTCCGCTCTGTTCTTTCCTCTCTGTTGAATGGGTTATTACCAGTTTCTCTCCATCCCTTCCAGAGTCATTAATACATGTCAGCTCTGTACACACCAACTCCTCACTTCATTTATCCCAGCACGCCTTTCAATTTAATCAAAACTGCAGCAGCAGGACGCAGAGGCTTACACACACACACACACACACACACACACACACACACACACACACACACACACACACACACACACACACACACACACTTAGTGATTAGTTCTAAAGACTATGAGGATGACTTCTTTACCCGTGTTGTGTGATACTTTTTCTGTGAAAAATTAATTTAGCGAGCATTACACAAAATGATTAATGGAGGTTATTTTCCATCAGCACTTGTGCTCTTCTGTTTCCTCCAGCCCAACCCAACGAGTTCAACTCAAGTCGAAACATTTAATATCAACTCAGGCTGGATGATATTAGAGAAAAATTGACATTGCAATATTTTTCCTCTCTGTGATATATGTTGTGACTTTTCACAAATATACATGATAAATGCAGTGTCTTTTTATGAGCACAAATTAACCTTTGAATCAATCATCATGCTTTTTATTATTTGTGTCTTTATTTAATTTATTTCATGATTTCAAATCTAAACCCCTTCCTTATTGTATCACGTACCTGGTCCAAGTCCCCTGCACACACACACGCACACGCACACACACACACGCACACTCATACACACACACACATCAGTTTAGTATCCAGTGACTGTAACTTCTGATTAGTGCTCTAACTTAAAAGAAAAACTTGGAACGAGTGTAGAATATGACATATGACGTCACCTTCAAACACATTCAAACCCTCACATGCTGCACAGACACAGAACATTTTACTTAACTTTACTTCTGCAATAATGAGCAACAGCCTGCCAACAGCCTGTTGACAATCACAAAGGACTGATTTATCTTTTGATTGGGATCGAGTGCAGCTCTCTCTCTATTTATTCACAATTTTACCTTCTGAGGAGAACTACCCTTCAGAGTGCACAGAGGTTTGCGGAAGGCCTTTTGCACTTTGCCCTGCTGCAGAACATGAACCAAAACAGAGATGGGACGACCTAATGCTTTTTACAGGGTTAAAAATGTTCCTTCATCGCTGTTTTATGTAAACTTTTGTAGCTTAATGCATAGAAGTATCTGGTCATTACGTTTCAAAGAGTTGCACACAGGCCATGTTGTGGGCCCAGGCTTGTTAGACGTCACATATTATGTCAATTACGCTTCATCATGTTTTTCTAACACTTGTATGTGTCCCTAGTCTGTCTACAAAACCAACAATTATGAGAAAAGTCCATCCTCTCCGTCTTTTGCCTGCTCTAATTTTCAGAAAATGTGTGCTCATTCATGTAGTTTGGAGAATTTCACTTTGTGACATCACAAAGGGCAGTAACTCCTCCCCCAGGTGGGTGACACTCCCATAGCAAGTTTGGTCAAACACAGCTCATTTACATTTAAAGCTACAGTCACAGAAACAGCCTGTTCTGAGCAGGGCTGAAATAGAGGGCTTTATAGACATGATCAGAGTTGTTGAAAAGGAGGATAATATGTGACCTCAAAAGGGGCAGAGGCAAAATAATTCTAAAAAGAAAGAGACCAGCTGTAAACGGTGGGATGCAGAAAGTGTTCTTATACGTGTGAGAAGATGAACTGAAAGGACATCTTAGGAATAACATTTTGTTTAATGGAATTGCACACTAGAGGCCCCCTTATTCCATTTCTGGCACACTGGGCCCACAGCAGAGGACACGCTTTGAAAAAAGGGGTCACAAGCAAAAGGCAAAAACATTTCAAAAGCTAATGATAAATACATTAGAGCTACAGCCTCAGAGCTCACTGGAGAACTGATCTCAGTGACTCAACACGGTGCAGAATATCAGTTTGTTCTTGTTATACGCTTAATATTCAAATCTTATTCTTTCGTAGGGTGACCTTGGTTGTTCTTCACATTGCAGAATAAAAGGAATCCTGGATGTTAACACTTTTCAAGTAAAATATAAAACATTATCTGTAGAGGGATTTCCTGGCACCTGATGGGAGAAGATGAAATTGAAAGTGTAGCAGAGGTCTTGGTGAATCCTCTGCTCAGGTATTAAAGGGAGTTGTTATCTGCTGTAAATATTAACTGCTTAAATTGTTTGAATGATAGGTGGTGAGACGTCGCCGGCTACCTGCTAAACTGACACATGGCCGTCTATCTGTCTGCCTGTTTGTCATGCTCCATAAGGGTGTGTTTGAGTGCAGTCCTCAACCTCGCTTTGTGCTCCATCATGGTTTGTTATCATTGAATTACCATTTTTACATGAACAGAAATATGTAAAAATCTGGGGCTGTATATGAGAATGCAATTATTTGCTCGGACTTCAGCCAGGGTTTCTCCTGCCAGACCCCTAGGATTTTTTTCCGCAGCAAATCCGAGTGAACTGATTTGAGAACGCAGCAGGATATTCTCGGGAGAATTCAGCTCGAGCCAATAGGAGGGGGAGACACATTTCTATACTGTTACCCCCAATTCACACATATTCCGTGATATCCGCGGCCCGTCCGCGCACTACGCCGTACTTAGCTGCCACTCTAGTCAATCATTGTGTTCAGACAGCACGCGCTGCGGCTCGTCTCAGGCGCATGCCACCGATGGCACTCCGTTTCAAATACGCTGCGGGTCTATTTTTGCCGGAGTACGCGGCAGGCACGCGTCAAGCTGGACAGAATATGACAGCCCGGACAAAAAGTCAGACAAGGAAACGCACAGAGCATCCGGTCAATTTCAAAATAAAACACAATATACGGACTCGCGATTGTATTTTTCATCAATTTATCAACATTACGTCAAAACAGGTACCGAATGAACACCACAACATGTTTAGAAAGACAAAGCAACATGTTGTTTTTCACGTTTTTCTCTTTATTCCCGCGGGATCTTGTAGTTCTCCTGTGATGTGCGTCTCAGAAACGGATCCAGTGTGAATGGGCGCGGGCCGTCCGATGGAACATAATCGTGGCGCTGACGGACCGCGGCGTGCACGGAGTATGGGTTTGGTTTAGGCCGTTACTGCTACATGGTGCATAGAGTGTCTGCACGTGACCACTATGATCTCCGTGCACTTACATAAACGGCTGCATTACGTTTTCTGTTCGCCAGTATGGGTTTGAACAGTTGTCCTCCTGTGATTGGATCAGCCATGATGCGTCGCTAACACCAAATAAACAAATTGTCCCTTTAACTGTACAACTTATTATTTATCCTAGCTTCTCAAGCTCCACTGTTTTTTCTCAAAAATCTTTCATTTCTGTCTTTAAAGGGCTACCTGCCTCACATGGCTGACACAAGCTAACCCTACCACAGACACATAATCCAGATGTGAATCACGTCAACAAGGCGACAGAGGGCCGAGACTACCTGCTGGTCAGCCTTTTTTCTTTTCAGATCTCTTCATCCTTACTCATTCTGAGAATGTGATGTACTTATGCTCTCTATTGAGATTCATTGAGAGAAGCCTTCAGGGATTAGAATTACTTTCTTTGTTTTATTTGGCGACCTTGGAAAATCCTGTAGATCCCCCTCCCCTCCCCTCCCCAGCCCCAGCCCACCCCACCCTGCCTCCTTCTTCATGAATAAAGCCAGCAGTGGAGATGTTTTAGCGATTCAGCCCTTATTTGCCTGGCCTCGGCAGCTTTCTCTGCACTATCTCGTGGCCCAGGGGAGGGATTTAAGCCTGGCTGAGGAAAAAACCCTAATATTTCTTCAAATAGAAATCAAATAGAAACCAGCGGACTGCCTCTTCATTTGTGTGTGTGTGTTTGTTTTGCTCTACGTGTGCTGAAGAGGATGATACAATGGGCCCTCCTTAGCCAGGAGAGAGGCCTGCTCTGCTGAGAGTCGTGATTTAGATTTAGAAAGCTGGAGGAGGTTTAAAAAAAACACACACTCACCGACATGTGTTTGGATCTGTGAAGGACCATCCAAACCAAGAATAACTTCAACTATAAATATCTGTCGACTCTCTTATCTGCTAATCTAGGTTCGAGTTGCAGAGGCATCATCCTGAGCAAGTTAGTCCAGACGTATTTCTCTAGAGCATTTTTTTGCAGTTCTTCTTGGGGTATATCCCGAACTGCTCCTATTTCAGATACGATTTTTAATCCCTTCAGTGAGTTCTGGGTTTTCCTTTAGGTCTACCGCAAGGTCTCATCCCAGTTTGACATCCCTGAAAACCTCCAAGAAGAGTCAACCAGGATGCATCCTAATCAGATGCTCTCAGCAGGACCCTTTCCCGTGAAGAGGAAACAGCGAGCTCCCTCTGGATGCCCAAGCTTTTCATCCTTTTCAAAGACTGCATCCTGTCACTCTACAGGGGGGTAACTCCCTTAAGACACCACATCCCTGATCTCATTCTTTAGACGCTATCCAACACTCATCATCATTGTGGAGGGCTGGAAAATAATGACTGCTGAATTGATAACTTGTTTCCCACACACAGGAAGCAAAACAGCACTGCCACTCCACAGTTTAATATCGGTGCATTTGCTGATTCATTCAAATTGAGTTGAAGGAGGAGGGCTGAGAGACGGCGACCAACACCAAGCTCTCCTCCATGTGCTTGCTCCGACACAATACTTGAATTGGATTGATTTATGTCACGCTGAAATCACACCTATGTATAATCATGCAACTTAATCCAACCTCTTTGCACCTTGCACTGGTGGTGGGCGATATGGAAAAAATATCATATCACAATTTTTTTACGACACGATCACGGTAATGATCTTAAAGACTTCTTTTCAAATTACTCATCATTTCAACCAAATTTAGATCCCTGTATTGTTTTTAAATGCACAGAAACTGTGCTCATAAATTTAGTCTGTTTGGAAAATGTTTTTGTTGGTGGTCTGGAGGTCTTCCCCAGAACATTTGTAACACCAGAAATGTCTTTCCCTCATTCTGATCATTTTTTATGCACAATTTGAGGGTTTTCTGAACCACTTTAAAATCAGGTACATTTCATACAGTGATACGTTCAATTAAAAACATGTAGACTTCAAACATAATCCAGATTGTGATTATTCTGGGAATCTGGGAGGGATCAAATCACTTTGCACCATGCGCTTTTAGACTATGCACTTATACTATACATCTTCAAAAAAAGGGCCTATAGAGACAAACAACCAGTCTTGCTCCCATTCACACTCATGTGCAGTTTATAGTCACTAATTAACCTACAGAGCAAGAAGCCAGAGAGAACCCATGCATGCAAGAGGAGAACCCGTGTGCCTGTGCAGGCCCCTGCCCGACTTGGGATTCAAACCAGGAAGCTTTTACCTGTGAGGTGACAGTGCTCACTGTGCAGCCAAATTGAGTGCATAGATCCTAAAAATACTGCTCATCATTTTACCTTTGACACGTTAGAAACAATGCCATTTCTAGTGTTTTTTTTCCCCCCCAGAGATAAGTCACAACTCTCTTTCGTTGTAATGTGCTGTCATGGTTTGCATGAGTTTTATCTAACAGTGGGGATGAGAGGTGACTATGACTGTGTGTATATGTGTGTGTGGTTGTACAGAGGATGTGTCGTCAACTTCAGAGTCCATCTCTGCCTGTAAACATTTGGGCTGTTCAGATACACCTGCCATGCTGCTTGGGGTAGGGGTAAGGGAGCTGGTGACGCAGGGGGATGTCTCGCTGTGGCCAACTCACATGTGCTGTGTCCTGGCTCTGTGTGGGTGCCGGCAGCCGGAAAGGCCTGAAAGATGGCTGGGGTAGATGGACATGGCAGAATAACTGCTTACTCTAACTGTTTTGTCAGGAAATACACAAACACACACACACAAGCAGACACACAATCACACTCGGGGATGCTATATTTACTTGGTTGGTGCTTCCTGCCCTGTCAGTGGTCCAGGTTAGTCTTGTCCCAAAAGTGAGGCTGGCGGTATTGGAAGAGTAAAAACAAACTGAGTCTGAACCCAGCTGTCAATGAATAAATCTGGTGTTTAAAGAGAGAAATTAAAGAGGTTAGCATTGATTTTTCTGTTGCACGACCCTTTATGTAACCAGGGATTTATGATTGAACTGTCTAGTAATATTAAATAAGGGCAGTCGGATTTATTAATAAGAGTTTGCATTTGGTGGAAGAAGAAATTAATGATTCAAAGCTGGTCTCATTTCAAAATCTCTGCAATGCTTTCAGTAAGGTCATGATAATTGATTTTTCAGAACTTTTGAGGTTTTCTCAAAATTAATCATGAAACCATTTTGATAAAGATTACATTTAATTTTTCACATAATTGCATTTCGGACACTTTTCGATGAACAATGACATGGTGGCAGTTTCAAAAAGTGACCCCAAACACGTCTGTAGTCGGTCTAGATGCATGGATCCTGTGTGCCTAATTGCCTTGGGAAGGCAGACAGCTTCTGTGTTTATCTGATCGGCTGCTCTGGTGATGAGAGAACCCCGCGTGGAGGCAGAAAGTCTCCAGACAGAGCGGAGCTTGACCCCCGACCCTCCTCTATAATGTAGTTCTAATACGTGAGCGAGCTAATCCTGCTGCGTCAGGAGTTTCAAACAAACTTCAACTCCGTCTTCCTGCAAGCTCCGTTGGCTGAATCTGCTCCGTCCCTGCGGTGAGCAACAGAGGAAAAAAGTTCAGAAAAGCAGAGTGGAGGGTGGAGTAAAACTGTGTTTCCCTGCTGACGCTGAGCGGTTGTTGTTTATGTGGAAGGTGATGGGGTTGACTGTAGATGTGTGGGGATGATGAAAGGTTTCCCAAAGATGCGGCTTTAGCCCAAGGCCGGAGGCAAAAAGAGGATAAAGCGGATCACCTCCCTATCCCTCTGTTTTCTCTCTGTCTCCCCGTCTCTCCTACCCCCCCCCCCCCCCCCCCCCCCTCTCTGTGTCCTCCAGCTGCAGATTCTGCTTGCTCATCACAAATTCAGTTGATTGTTAATTGTTAAAGTTTGTTTTCCTGGGAGGACGGGAGGCTCGGGCTCTGATCCGCACTGCTTAGCATGGCAGCGTTCTCACGTCCTTCACTGTCTGCCTCTCTCTCTCTCTCTCTCTCTCTCTCTCTCTCTCTCTCTCTCTGTCTCTTTTGTTTTTCTTTTCCTTTATTTTCCTTATCCTCTTCCTCTGACTTTTTGTCTTTAAAGCCATGCTGTTATTTTCATAATCTCCAGCGTTGCTTTTTCAGCCTCTACCTGCATTTCACTGTAGAGTTTGGAAAGCAATGGGAATATTGTCTCCTGGAAATGCATAATAAACATGAGCTTGTGTCACAGCAGATCAAAACTAAAAACTAAAACAAGAGAATACGATTAATAAGGGTCTGGTTTGCTCTGATGCAAGTCCCTCTGGTTTTTCTCAATGTTGTTGTTATAGTCATCATAACAATCATGATATTTATTTGAACTGGGAAATCTGCCTTTCTATGCATGAAAGCAACCTCATGCTCAGTCTTGTGTCAAACACAAATATCCTCCCTATTTTTTGGCAAAATCAGCAACAGCAATTTTCTCGATTGTTCATCCTTCACAAAGAGGCCTAGACTCATGCCTCATGACTCGTGTTACAGTTTTTTAATGATTGCATGAACACAGTTACTGAAAATACACATCTTAAATTTCTGGCAAAAGCAGACACTTCTTTAAACATATAAATTCTTCTAAAAATACTTAATCTTCAAAACTTTACACACAATCTTTCTACCACCAACTGCACTCAGCTATTCTTAATTTTAAACACATTTAATGATGTATTTTAAGGATAAAAACTCCTGACTCAACACTGTATTCAAGCGCTGATTGGTGTGCGTTCTGATTGGTTATGTCACTTCACATGCACATTCTGAGAGTGTAGTGTTTAAGACACACGTTGCTTTCTGTTTTGAATGAGGTGTCTTGAAGTTTTGCAGAACACTGGCTGTAAATGAAACCAGATACTTTCTCACTATTCATACAAAATATGACGTCACATTGATTATGCAATGAACGTCCAGATGTATACTATATGTGCACAGAATTTTTAAATTATGAAACAGGAACACACTCTCAGACTAACCAATGGGGAAGCTAGTAGGCCAGCCAACAAGCTGCATGCAGTTGAATGTAACCGTACTGTAAAATATTTATGTTGCCTAATATTATTTAACTGACTATAGTTGTATTAACAACAAACAGCTTTTAATGTTTATTGTTGTTTTGTTTTTTTACATGGAGTGAATACATAATGCATGCCTATGTGTGCAGACAAGCCAAACAGGAATTTGTGATCTGATTGATGTGATGTTTATTGTTGTTGAATTCCTTTCATGGCCCAACAGTCCTGCGAGCTTGATGCTAGCTTATCCAACAGCTCGCGCTTGAAAAGCGTCACATGACCCGTGATTTAGTATGTTTCTAACATCATACTAATGGTCAGGTTAGTATGTAGTATATATTACTGTTTATGTTTGTGGTAGGCAGTCGATAGTATGTGGTTTCAGACACGGCCAGGGTGTGCAGTGTTTGGCAGAAGTTGTGAGGCTGAGAATGTGCGTATTGGTGTGCATATCTGGGCTGGCTTTGCTCCTTGTGTGTGGAGATTCAATAAATTAGTTTTTTTTTTTATTTGAGTGTGTAACCATTCTTAAAACAGCTGTGTCTGAGTTTTGAATTGTCACTTAGAGTTAAACTTAAACCGTCACATTAGTTGAAAGTGAACCATCAGTTTATTCTCAATTCATTGTTATGAAGAGGAACAGTTTGAATGAAGTCTGTTGTGGGTCTGGGGGCTGAGGAGTAATGTGGACACACTAATGTTGAGAAATTATCATTAATCGCCTCCTCCCGTCCCTCACACCCAACAGTACCGCCATCCTCGTCAACGCCCTGGTTACATCCCACATTGACTACTGCGACTCCCTTCTCTTTGGTCTCCCTCTCAAGTCCATCCACAAAATTCAACTGGTCCAGAACTCTGCTGCTCGCATCATCTCCAGAACGCCCTCTATTAATCACATCTCTCCTGTCCTACAGCAGCTTCATTGTGCTCCCGGTTTAAATATCTCATCGACTTCAAAATTCTGCACCTCACCTGTAAAGCCATCCACAACCTCGCTCCTCTGTACCGATCTGAACTTCTGCACATCAACACACACCATCCGCACTCTCAGGTCTTCTTCTTCTTCTATTCATCTCACTGCACCACCTGCCTGCCTGTCCAGGGCCTCCAGCCGCTCTGCCTGGCATATTCAGTCTGATCATTCTCCATCCTGTCTAATAAATCCTCTACACAAGGATTTCCTACATCCTGTAAATTTGTCTTTTTAATGTTAATTTTATCAATGTATTGTTACTTTGTTGTTTTTATCTCTGCTTTGAAAGGTGCCTTTAGATAAAAGGTATTATTATTATTATTATTATTATTACTATGTAGTTTATTGAAGGATTTGAAACATATAACAGTTCAATGTGGATCAGTTTGAGTCGGATTGTGAGCAGCAGAGGAAGAAACAAACGGCTGCCAAACAAGCTTAAGCGGAAAAAAAAAAAAAAAAACAGCTAATGAAAAAGATGATTTATACATTTCCTGGATAAAAAATAGCAAAAGAGGGTGAGGAGATATTTTTAAACTTGCTTTAATTCCATGAGAGCCACAGCAGTATTTAGAGGGGAGACAGCACTCCTGCTATTAATGTACTGATCCCTCCATCTAGTGGTTACTCTGCCTCGCTACAAATATGACGGACTGTTTTCTGTCACACTCCCAAAACATAGAGCAACAGCTCCATACACGGTACACTTCTCCATCCATTCATTCATTATCTTAAAAGTAAGATGTGCGTTTTCAGTTTGATTTAATGAAAGTAAATTTGCGTGTTTAATATGTCACTGCTTGATCCATGGAAACTTTTCTCTTTTTTTTTTTTTTACCAATAAGTACAGAATGAATAATTTGAATAATTTACCATATTTTTTATTTATGAACATTTTTGAGTTATCATTTGTAAAATATAGGTTCAAGACAAATTGTCTTGTTTTGCTTTTATCCATTTGTTTATTCTTCTTTCCGTTTCAGTTTATCATTCAAAGTCACTCATGGTCCATTTTAAAGTCATCGTCAATGTTTTTACAGTCTCCAGTTTCTCTTCCTTTCTGCCATAATTTTCCAAAAGAGTGAATTTGTGTAGTCAGAGCTTGTCCCAGACAGCATGAGTATTAATGAACGTGATGTGAAGAAGCGTGTGATGTCCAGACTGAAACATCTGTGTGTCTGTCTGTGTCAGCAGCATCCTCGAGCAGCCAACAGATGGCAGTATAAACCTGCAGTACTGTTAAAGCCTGCATAGTGATAAGATCCACTCGCACATAAATACTGTTCCACTGACCAATGGTCTTTTTTACAGTGTAGACACACTCTTTATGGATGTCAGTTTGTTCATTCAGGCCTAACAGGCTGGTTGTATAAATGAAATACAGACTGGAGATGACTCTGGTTCACTCACAGGTGTAATAATCATTTTTTATCCCACCTCAATGCAATCTAACATGTTGAATCCAGAGCGTTTAATGACTTGTTTGTTTGTGTGTGTGTGTGTGTGTGTGTGTGTGTGTGTGTGTGTGTGTGTGGGTGTTAGTTCATTTGGATGAACAAATATTAAGTTAAAAAAACCACACACATCATATATATGAGCCGTGAATAGAGCGCGTCTTCCTGTTTAATCCTGATGAATGGGGCAGTATTGCTAATGCAGGGATAGGTACTTACACCTCACACCACAAAGTTCCTTAATTTGGTTGCCAAAATAGATTTTTAGTGGCCAGAATATGAGCTATAAATGTGACATATAAAGCAGCCTTCTCTAACTAAAACAGCAATTTAAGAGACTGAGCTGAAATGATCTTATCAAGTGTAGTTGCCCAATTTCTAGTCCAGATACAAATCTTATGAAACGATATTACAAGTAAAAAAAAAAGCCTGTCTTGCTTGAACAAGTAACTGGCTGCCAGGGCAACACATGTAAATGGTAAATGGACTTGAGCTTTTATAGCTCTTTTCTCGTCTTCTGACTACTCAAAGCTCTTTTAAACCACAGGTCACACCTACACACTCACACACTGGTGGCAGAGGTTTCTATGTAAAGTGTCCATCAGTATTAACTTGTCCATTCATATGTCACTGGTGAGGCAGCAGGAGCAACTTCATCAACATGCATCTGCACGAGCTGAGGGATCAAACCCCCGACCTCCTGGTTGAGAGACAATTGACTGTACCACTGAGCCACAGTCGTCCCAAAAGCCAAATGAACTTATGAACAGTTTTTTTCCATTTCAAGTATATTTTGTGTGCTGCACTGGCAGCTATTTGAACTGATTTCAAGCAATTTAAATGAGTTACGTATGTTAGGTCACTGTGGCTTATAATTAAGAGTAATGAGATTTCTGACTAGGAATTAGACAAAGGCATTTGGTAACATTTGAATGTTTGCAGTGTATTTACAAACTATGTAACCAGTAAACTATGGTTCCTCTTTTGACATGTGCTGACTTTTTTCAGCCTCTTTGTAGGAAGTCCTCGACCTTTGCTTTGGCTTCTCCCTCTCTTCTTACTTAAATATATAATGCTGTGAATCAGTGAGTTATGTCATAACACAGCTGTACATCTTTAACATGTTAATAGCTGTCAGGAAATACATTAAAAATATACACATGTATACAAAGCCAGCTGTAGGAACAGAGGAAGCTGATCAATGCTGCATCAGTGTAAACTACTAAAAGCTAAAAACGAAAACAAATTCAGCACCAGAACAACAGGATGCAGAGTCCAGGTAGTGTATGAAGTCTCCAACGCCTCCATCATCTTCATTAGAAGAGGGGGAGGATTGTCAAGGCCGAAAATGTAGATATTCCCTTGACACTTTTTCACGCTTTATGCTCAGTGTAACGGTTACAAATAACCGCACTTCATTACCTTTTTTTCCAGACCCAAATTTCAACACCTGTTTTCTTTAAGGGGGATCAGGTGATTTTCATTTCATTACAAACTGTTTTGAGGCAAAATGGGATTGACAACACCGCAATAATAACATTTCAAAAGTGTGGCACGCCTCAAAAGAGAAAAAATAAATCTTTGCACGGTATAGGTGACTGGAAAAGGATTTGTCTTCATCAGTCTTGATCTAAAACGTTTAGGTTGCAATAATATAAAAAAAAAATCAACAACAACAACAAAAGGTGGATGCTTAACCTCTTTGTGTTGATACATTATTTGCAGACAAAATGTGATGACGCACTATCGCTGCATCCCTCCTCCTTCTTGTATGCACTTGTTTCTATAACAGTGTCCCACCTCGTTGTTTTTCAAAAAGCATTTCGAAAACACGTAATACGTAAAGAAATATAAAACTCAAACATTATACTGAGGGTGCCTGTGGTAACGAGTGATTGAAATATTCAGGACTCTCTTGACAACTGTCTTGTTTACGTTTGTGAAAACTTAAAATATTAATCTTCCATCCAAATGTGTTATTTTTAACATCACACGAGCAACCTCCTTTTTTTTTCCTTTTTTTTTTTTTAAAGCTTTTTGAACACATTCTGTAAGTATGTGGAGCCCTCTGTGTGTGTGTGTGTGTGTGTGTGTGTGTGTGTGTGTGTGTGTGTGTGTGTGTGTGTGTGTGTGTGTGTGTGTGTGTGTTCGTGTGTTCGTGTGTGCGTGAGCTCACTCTCCAATCAGCCCACGCACAGAGGCACAGCTGTACAGGAGAAATAAGACTCAATAAGAGCGAAATCCCAGTGAGTTTTAAAACGCTGCATTTATTTCCATTATTAATTATAGTCATTACTGCTGTCTCCTCCCGCTGAGGGGGAGCGGGGAGGGGAGGAGGAGGGGGATCGGTGAGAGCTGGGGAGGGAGAAGAAAAGAATAAGAAAGAAATAAGAGAAAAGGAGGTTAAAAAAAAAGAAAAGGTGGAGGAGTGGAGATGAGAGGAGAAGAAAGATGGAGAGAGAAGATGAGAGGGATGATTGAGGGAGTTGAATGCAGAAGGTTAGCCTGGCGTCGTTTTGCTGCTCTCCACGTTTACACTTGCTGTTTTAGACTCCTGCTGTCTGACAGCTCTTTCTTGCAAAAAAAAAAATCTACACACTGAGGAGTAGTTAAGGGAGATCTTTGACATGGCTCAACAGAAGCAAGAGGGCCCCCGAACACAACAGGACTAAACATATTATTGTAGCAGTTGATCCTGGTCGAAGTCTGGACTGTTTTTCCATTTCCTTAATTAGATTTTGTATCTTCATTTTGATGGAAAAGAAAAAACACATCTTTAAACGTGTGCTCCAAACGCTGGCATTTCTTCTACACAATATTCATTCACCTTGTTTATTTGAATGACTATATATATATATTTTTTTAAGCAGCAGTCTGCCATTGCTGTGCAGGATTCACACTGCAGACATGCACAGGAGATTCACAATACATGG
Source organism: Labrus bergylta (assembly GCF_963930695.1). NCBI lineage: Eukaryota > Metazoa > Chordata > Actinopteri > Labriformes > Labridae > Labrus > Labrus bergylta. Next base: position 17,445,910 of record NC_089215.1, on the reverse strand, counting down.
ACATACACATGGTGTTCAGCTGGTCTGTTAGCCAGAGTTGTTGTGAAAGTCTTTTTATTAATCATCTAAAAGAAAATAGAAAAACAAGACCATGCCGACTGCTGACTGGTTTTTCCATTAATGTTCTTCCTAAAGCAGAGGCTGGGGATGTTGTCAATGGTCACACATAATTGGTAACCATGGAAACCAGATGGCTGAATTAAGTCACTCTGTCATAACTTAAGGTTCACACTTTCTACAATAGCATCTTGGAGCTCTTGCTAGGTTATGTTCCCAGAACCCCAAGGTGAACCCCTCCCTAGCTTTCTCATCTTCATCCCAGGAGTCCAGGGTTCCTGGTTGGAGCTGCTGTATATCCCCCTGGTGCTGTACTCCCCACAGTCAAATTGTCTATCCCGGGACGTGCCGGGCCAGCTATTCCAGGAATATTTCCAGCACTCTTTCTGAAGCTGCTCCACACCTGCATTTCATTTACAATAACAGGACATCAAGAATATCATTACATAGACACCTTTACTTTTACCACCTTTTTTTTTTAAAAAAAAGGTCCAAAACAAACAAAAAAGGACCAGAAAATTAAACCTGAAAAAACATTGAATAAAGCTTTATTTATTTTTTTATTTTTTTATTTTAATGCTTAATAAAAGATCGACACATTTGTTGTTAAAAACAAAACATACACCACTAATCAAAGATTGTTAAAGATTTATTCTATTTATGTTCTATTCTGTCTTCATGCATGGTAGTGTACTGGCAACTCAGGTTGAAATCCTTAATGGCAAGATTTGATCATGTTGTCTTCATGTTTGCAATTTATTTTTATTTGAAATTGACCTGCGGGCCAGGAAAACAAATGGAAAAGAGAGTGCTGCACTGGGTCAATAAAAAGTGTAGAGGAATCAGGTGCTCTTCAGGAACAAGGGACAGAAGTCAGATAGCTAATACAAAGGTGACTGTCCTGATGACAAACAAAGTTTGAGGTGTGGAAAGGCGGGATATAAAGGATTTTTATACAACATCAGAGTGCCTCGGACTTTCAGTTTGGACCGCCTTTCCAACACCTCTAACTTGGTTTGTCATCAGGACAGTCAGTGAGTAGGGGGGTGGGTAGCATGTGGCCCCTGGTCCGCCAATGGCCCACCCCTGCTGTAGACTAAGATCCTTCATTTGTTTAAAACATTAAGCCTGGAAAAAACAAAGAAAGCAGTTGGTTGGAAATGTTTTTGATGTCTGCCTTACAGCTGCTTACTGCAAAATCTGACAACTGCGTCTTTAAGGTAACACATGAGCCTCAGATGGGCTGATATCGGCATTGTTTTCTGTTGCATAATTGAAAATGAACAAGGAAATTCAAGGCTTCTTATTGATAAATCAATTCGGACTCAGACTGTAAAAATAATAACTTGGATACAACCTTCCATATGCATTTAAACTTCACAGAACAAACTGATTCTCAGTGCAGCACATTGCACCTCCTGTAGATGTTGTTGTCCTGTGAAAAAAGTTTTGCTTAAGATATCGTACAGTGGAAAAAGTATTTTTCTCCTCTTCCATTTGTGTTGACAATTCCCCCACTGCATCTCGTACGTTTCCATTACCGCAGCAGAGCAGCCCGCGCAGCAGAGCGAGGAATACTGAGGAAAGCTGACAACAGTAAGTGACCTGGTCCTGACTCAGGCCTGGAACAGAAACAAAGGCTACAAAACATGCTAAATTTTTAATCTGTCTGTGTGTGTATGTGTGCGCTCGCTTGGTCTGCCTGTGTGTGTGTGTGTGTGTCTTTGTGTGTGTGTCTGTGTATAAAGTAAAAAGGTTTTTCTTGCCTCAGCTCAGCAGTCTAGCCGTCAGTTTAGGCTCCGGTCTGAAGATGAATTTGAAGAAACACCCAGTATGGGTCCTCAGCGGCGCTCTCCTCTGCCTCCCCCCAGCCTCGCTCCTGTTTGACACTTAATTAAAGCTTTCATTAGCTCCCTGGGAAGTGCCGAATGGCCCTCTCTCACTTATTAGCCATTGTCTTCCCTTACACTTCTCATTATGTGACGCTGTGTAATTGTTGCCATGTATTACCTGTGTGAAAGGCCCTCCTCCGGCACGCAGGCAAAACTTAAGAAACAATATCTGTCTGTTTCATTTCTCACACTGTTTGCATGTCAGCCTCGCTGGCTCACTCTGTGCTGGTGGTATTTACTTTTTTTAATGATCATTTTTGATACATACACCTACAAAATACACAAATAATACAAAGGTGTCCTGAACCGCTTCTGCTTTTCTTGAAGTTTTTAACAATGGGACTGTCTGTTCCCCTGAAGGTTTTTTTTGGATGAGTTTTTTTGTACTTTTTTTCTCAGCATAAATCCTGTGCCTGATACCAATAAAACTAGTGATCAAAAACGAAAAAAAAGAATTTCTGCACAAGTGCGCATAGTTATGCATAGTAGGATGGATTCCCAGGCCATTATTAAAAAAAAAAGACTGACAATCAGTGCTTGTTATGCCGGGAAGCAGAAATGACAGATCTGAGAAAAAGCCCATTTGCAACACTAATTTGTTTGTAGTGTGTTTTACATCGGATTCATTGTGGGAGAAGGGCCGCAGAAGCACGAGACTGCCATCATGAACATCCTCTTCCCACATGTTCATAAAAATTCCCATTATTCCAGGGCGTTTTTGGAGCCCCGGGAGAGAACAATGGAGGGGGTTTCTCCATTGTGAACCCTTAAATTAGCGCGGTGATGTATTTATGGCGGTCCTGCGCGACATTAACGTTTTGGGAGGGAAAATGATGGCACATTCGGCTGTGGTGTAAAGGCCCTGTAAATCTGGTGACTTGCACTTAGCATGCTTTATTACGCTGGCTAGCGAGCCGCTCATCAGCATCATCTTCCTCGCAGCTCACACTCGCTCTTCCTTCTTTTCTCTTTATTTCTCTCCATCATTTCCCATTCTGCTAGCTCAGCCCATCTTCCTGTCAGCTCTTCACATGCCTGTGTCTTTGCCCTGCTCTGTGTTTCTGACTTTGATTCCAAACTTCCTTGTGCCCCTGTGCTCAACAGAATTCTCTTTTTTACGACTAGAGTTTAATACAGGATAAAATATTTTTTCCAGGTTATTCGAGGGCTTTCTGAAGCAAGTTTCTGCCCAAATCATTAGTACAAAAACATGTACAAATGTGATTATCTGCCCTTTTTCAAATAAATCAGAGGTACAGGTCTGTGGGCATGAAAGATTATAAACAGAGCTCAATTACACCTTCAAAAGGACATTACATTTAAGGAAAATTCAATCAATTAACTAAATTAAGGGATAACTAAAGGGACAACATGAATATTTATTGGCTTCATGTGGGTTTTAGTGACCTGTCAAAGGGCACCTTCATGTTTCAAAATTCCCCCCAAAATTTACATAATTATGCAACATACAACAAACCTGGGTTTTAAAGGCTCCTGGGGGCCTACGGCAGTTGCCAGCTTTGCCTAATTGGTAAATAAGCCTCTGGTTAAGTCAACAGGCTAATTAAGTGTATTGGCGTCACACTGTCCTCCTCCCTTCTCCTGCGGGGTATTACCCAGACTTGCAACACCTAATAAGCATGGACACAGCTGATTGGAGAAGTGAGAGCGTCCATTTTCTATGTTCATATTACTCCCCCCCCCCCATACATTTTGAAGAATGATCTACAGTATGTTTTTAATGATCTTCAAAGAGTAAATCTTACATTTTATGATCTCTCTCATGCATTATTGTATTGCTGTGTTAACATGCCGTTGTCAAAAAATCATCAGACAGCTCCAGGGTAGGCCTGGGCGATATGACAAAAAAATGTTATCGCGATAAAAAATGATATCGGTAATTATCACGATAATTGTCAATCATTATTTATTTCAAATTTAAAAGCTGATTTTTGCTCCTGAGTGAAAGTTGAAGAAACCAGATGGTTAATTATGGTATAATTATACTTTATTGTCTGAACATTATGAATTAAAATTAAACAGGAACATTTCACCATCATAAGCTCAGTGCACGGAGCTGGAAAACGCTAATATGACAGTTTGTTGCTGGGAGTAACACTCACTGGCCCGCTGGGGTCCACACCATGCATAGACAGTTTATATTATTAACAATACGGTCCACACTAACACTCGTTTATGACATTTCCTTCGGTGTGTTCAAACGGGTCATATTGTTTCTAATGGGGGAACAGGTTCGTGGTGTCGCCGTTTTAGCTGCACGTTGGCACAGTTAACAGAGAACTTTACTCTCTTTTTTTTTTTTTTTGTCGGACTGTAAATAGCCATAATGTATTTAAACTCCAGAAGTTAAGCGGCCTTTCTTGTCGTCTGCTTTGAGCCGGTAGGTTCTGCGTTTTCTTCAGAGTAGCTATCGCTAATTTCGGCTGTTTCCTTTCTGCTCCTGAGGTCTGTGAGCCCGCCTACGGATAGCCACATGATATGCTAATATCGGCCGATGTTATAGACTTGTCGATATTTTACCGATTTGTCTCTAGTTGTAAGATCCAGTGTTGAGCGGCAAGGGCCAATTTGCAACATCTAATCTCCAAAATGTTTTTGAATCTCTTTATGTTTACATGCTGGTACGTGAAGCCTTTTTGAAGTATAAGTTGCACCATCCTAATGTGGAACAGATTAAGGAATGTACGTGTATATTAGTGTGTTTGTTTGATTGTGTCTTGTTGTGTTTCTTGCTTGTTTGAGGTAGAAAATGAGTGTGTATGAGGGGAGAAAGTGTGTGTGTGTGTGTGTGTGTGTTGGTATATCGGTGGATGAGCGGTTATGCCAGCAATCATTTTAACTAAAGGTCAGGTTTGTAATTAGATCAAAGGGCTGCGTGTTTGTGTGTGTTAGTGCGTGTGTGAGTGTGTCTGAGCAGAGTCATTCAGGGTGATTGAATGACACCTATGATTACCCTCTCACACTGCTGGATATGAGGAGGAAGGGCCTTCACTACAAAGAGCTGTCATGATCATGATGAATGGGAAATGAGAGAAGGTTTCTCTTGTATCCACACACATGAGCACACACACACACACACACACACACACACATAGGGATGGAACAGGATGCCATTCTACTGTTATTATCTCAACATTATTCAAATTTAGGATGAATGGCATACAGGGAAACAGCGCAGAGACATAGCGAGGGTGGAAAAAAATCCATTTGTTTAGTGTTGAGTTTGTTCCCTCAGTCAGGCAGAAAGCAAATCTGCATGCATTAAGGAAAGTAATGAGTTAAATGTAAGCGAGTGAATCTCTTAAACAGCGTTCGCTGCAGCGGCCCTTCCCAGAGATGACATTTTGCTTCCCTAAGCATGTAAATAAAGGATGGAAACAAGGTGGAGCCGATGCAAACAGGACTATAAAGCCCATGAAACCAGACTTTGTGTATGCATGATCACCGCATGTGTGTGTGTGTGTGTGTGTGTGTGTGTGTGTGTGCAGACAGCTTCCCCTCTTACAGTGTCCCAGCCATAACATGAGTATGAAGGATACTACAGTTTCCACCTCCAAATAGACCTGCACGATATGAGAAATATATAAAATCTATAAATAATAAATAACAAAAAAATAAAGAGTGCACTTTAGCTTTAAAGGAGAGCTTCAATGTCTTTCTTCTGTTCTTCATGATTGACACAGTTGTAACGATTTCCTCCTAAATCTTAAATAAATCCAGAAAAACAAAGGATTTGTATAATTTAAATGCTGCAATATTTAACAATTATTGTGAACATAAAAGATCTAGTTTAACGGTATTCATCATGAAAGACCAAAACCTACGGATTCACCCAGAAAAACATACATGCAATTTTTTTACATTATTATGTTTTTTAACGAACTTATAGCACCATAACGTACAGCTCTTTGCATTTACGTTATATAAATAAAGACCTAAACATACTGCGTTTAGCAACAAAACACAACAGATATACATACATATTCTCCCATCATACAAAATGATAATCTATACAACATTGTGTATGTCAATCAAGTATATTTATAAAGCCTGTTTAAAAACAACAAAAGCGGACCTAAGTGCTCATGAGGCTCGTGATGTCTCGTGTAAAGCACTTTGATTTAACCTCTTTGCTGAAATGTGCTCTATTAATACATCTGACTTTCCTTGTCGACTTTAAAATCCTCTTTATTCAGTTCAACAATTTCCTGTGAATGCATCGTGAAGTTGGAGGAAAAATAGGGAAAAAATAAACCTAAACTTCTTTATCACAAGGTAAATACAAAATGCAAACAATATTGCAGGCTAGAGTCAAAAGAATAATTCAATAGCAAAATGAACTGTGCATTACTTACCACTGCTATCCACTTTCGAGATCCAATCCGCAAAAAAATGTGCACTTATGATATTACAGCACTAACACCCCAATATGCAGCTCAGTGAAATGCACTCTTCTATGTGTCTGATTGAGGGGATGAGCTGTCTGCACCTCCTCTCTCCTAAAACCAGACTTTTATGCCAAGTATGCTTCTAACCCTAAATTGATTTTCAACTGGGAGGGAAGGGGGCATCCTTTTTGCAGTTTATTGTGAAGCTCAGACCTGAGGGGTTGTGATACCAGTTTCTCCATCTGTAGTACAGCTTTCCTCCCTGCAGCAAGTCAGATAAGATAACACTGTGGCCATCCTGTCTCACGGATCTAAACCTGTCGTCAAGTACCTGGAAAGATTCCGCCACCTATGTGTCTGAGTTAAGCCTCACTGAATCCCAGACCGATTTAACCCCTGATTATAACATTGAAATAGAATTTCCAGGTGTAATTTAGCCTCCCAGCCTTTTCTTTCTGAAGTCAACATAAAATTGTCACGGTCACTGTACAGTCTGTTTGTGACACCCCTTCTGTTACCACCAGCTCTCGGAAGAGGATGATCATTTCTCTGTGACTGCCTGTTGCTTTTAGGGCTAACAAAAAGCGCTGGACACTTTTTTGCGGTGTGTGGCTCATTTGCATAGAAATAGCAATTTTGCTCCAAAATGTATACACTTTGCTTAATCTTAATACATGCAAATAGCAAAGTCTCATTTGCTTAGCTTTAGCTGCAATTGACTAAATTGCAGTGAAATACTAGCCTTAAATAGAATCAACAGTCGTTTCGATAGAATGAAAAAGAGTTTTCTCTGAACCTGGTAAAAACAGGCTCTACAAATGTTAAAGTTATAACAAATTACTGCGGCTGACCGTCTATATCTAATGGAGAAAATAAACTTCTTCTATTGGGTTAGCCCCTCTCTCTCTCTCTCCACTCTCTATCTTTGCTCACTCGCTCAAACGCTCGCTCTCTCCTCTTACCCAGAGGAAGACAGAGAGCACATTAACTATTGATAATCTGTGGAACAGCATCACATTTAGAAATAAAATCGCTGTCTAAATGTATTCAGAGGCTGCTCGTAAAACTGTAATTATACACATTACTTTGAATATGAAATGCTGGCTGACAGTTATTGTCAGGGGCTAATAAAAGCCATGCATCTCCTCGGCTGTTGAGTGCAACGCACAGACAGAGCGCGTTTCAATATGGTCTTAATGCAGGGGTCGTTCTCGGGCCTTGTGTCACCTGTTATACATACGTCACTGTCTTCACTCGTTGGCTTTCAGGTCGTTTTAGGAGATTTGGCTGTGCGTCATATTGCTGGGTGTCCACACCTTGACCTGCAACCGAAAAAAACAAGCACTGACTGGGTTTGAAGCAGTGGCACCAAAAGGGTCCTACAGTAAGGTTGTTGTATTTTCAATAATACATGATGTTCAGTCTTAACAGGATATAAGGTCATAAAAATCAAGTTTGCAGCCAGGAGAATATGAGGGCCCGATCGACCGATTTGTATTTGGAGCCGATATTGATTTAAGGGATATATCTGATATATAGGCCGATATATCTGATACCGATACATCGGCCAATATGTCTTTCTGTGATCCATGTTTGATCCATAGCTATATACAGATACACATTTATTGTGTTTGTGTTAATCAAAAGCTTTATAGGAACCAATATGTTTGAAGGTTATTAAGCCTATTTAACATCGTCAAACGATTCTAATGCAGAACACCATTTGCTGTTTGTCTGCGACACTCGCAGTAGACAGTGAGTCATGTCAACTATGGAGTTGGACAGGGATGCACCGATCCATCTGTTCAACATCGGTATTGGCCGATATTGGCCCTGCTGACAGACATCGGCACATCAGCAAATAATCAATGTCAGTAGCCGATATGTATTTGTTGTGCTAATGCCAAATCCATTCGATGCTGACACCTAGTCCATCTAACTACTGATTCAGAGAAGAGGTTTTTTTATTGATGAAGTTTGACAAACTCCGACTTGTTTTTATTCTCAAACATGAGAGAAAATGTTTGCATTGTGGGAGTCATGAAACAAACCAGTATCGGAATTGACAATGGGCTAAATTGGTCTTTCAAACATTGTTATCAGTATCGGCTCTGATTTTTTCCAATCAGTGCAGCTCCAGGGTCGGTGCATGCTGTGCTGGTACTCTCTTCTGTAGAAGTGCTTACACTAAAACAGAGTTATAAATAGAATGGAAGACAGTTGATCATCCTCCATATTTAAGGCTACCATTAGTAGTAGTCAGTATCCCTCATCAACTTGCCTCATTGTCATCTGACTGTTGAAGCATTTCAGTTGGGTCAAACTAGCACCAGGGCAAATTAAAGACACTGTTGAGGGTTTTGAATATGCATCTTAATTGGCCTTTAATGCCTCTTAATCTCAGGAAGAGCTGGACCATGGAGGTGGACATCTGGTCGAGGCCGTTAGTACCATGCCCTGGACGAATATCAACATCTCGGTTGGGGAATTCATGCACTGTATTCTGGGATACAATGACATTGTATAAGCATTCTGAATACGCAGTGGAGTGTCCAGAGTTTTTGTTTGTATTTTAAGTTTTGTTTTCCATTTATTTTTGCTGATGCTATTCCTACACATAGACTCGGCTTCCTCGCAGGGATCATGAAAAAGTAAAGGTCTTGACTTAACCTTTTACTGTTTTTAATTGTCCTGACTTATTAAACCTTTATTTATCACTAACTGGTGTAGGTAAATAAATTACAGATTAGTGCCGATGCTGCAAATGTTTACTTCATCCTTGTGTTTAAAGCAGGTGTGAGATGTAGCTCTCTGTCTCTGTGTTTATGTATGTGTGTTAGCATGTGCTTATGTGTGCGGTCCACCCATCCATCTCTTTTGAGGCTTGCAGCCGATGGAGGCTACAAAGAGAAGGTAGCTAGAGCCAGGGGGAGAGATGATTGAAAATCAAAGGAGGACTTTGTTAATTTGATTAGGAACCACTGGATTGTTCCCAATCAAATTAGATTTTTATGACATATAATTAAATGGAACTTACTGTGAAAGAGCGGTGGGAAGGGGCGGAGGTGAGGTGACATGAGGTGGAGATAAGAGGATAATGGAGGAATGTCTTGGTGGCTGGAGACAAGAGGATGGTCAGATAGTTGAGAGACAAAGACGAAGAAGAGCCCTGATTATCGAAGGTGATGAATTTAAGGCTCGATGCACCTTTGTGCTGAAGAGAAAAATAACACAAAAAAATTAGCGGGAATGCTTGGAAAGCCACTTTAAAGGAATATACAGTGACTTGGTCTGCTGACCCTCATCAGTCCATGCACTGTGCATTAATGCCAAGGTTACAGAAACGTCAGGTTCTGTTCTTATAACCTTGCATTAGGGCATTCAACAAAGGTTTAGCCACCCTTTCTGTGATGTCCTGGTGGCTCTAACCGTCACAAAAATCAATGATTTTAAAAATGTGATTTAGCCAATTATGTAACAGGATTGTAAAACATGCATGGAAGGCAGTGTCTATGTAGACCTGGAAATGCTAATATTCATACAAGTGAATTTCATAGTAAATCTTGAGATCTACAACCTTAAAATTGCCAATTTTAACCAACATTTGAGACCCAGAGTTGACTCACATTCTGTCATTTTAACATCCTCATTTTGTTTCTTTAAGTACTGTCATTGCACAGAGTAATGCAGGAGAAACGGCATGACAGCTGAAAGTGTCAACACTTGTTCGCCATTCATATTGTTTCATGACGGAGCAAAATGAGCAGAATTTGCATAGTTTTTAGTGTAAAAAAAACTGTTAACCCTCTTACAAAATCAGTGTCTCTCCCACACTGTTGGATATAAGAAGTCAGGAGGTGCAGCGAGATAAGCTGCTGTTACCTTGTGTTAAGGTCAGGATTCCTTTTGATCTTCATTGTTCACGACATTTTAAACAGGAGCCCGATTATCTGCAAAGGTCTCCTTGACTACGCAAAAAACTTAGTAAGCAGTTTGAGGTTAAAAATCTGTTTCTCTGAACACACAGGCTCTTCAGCATTGCCAATTTTGTGTGTGAGCAAAACTGCTTTAGAAAGAAGTCTTCCTAAAATATAGTTTTTTAAACTCCAATCAACTGTGGGCACACAAAAGTGAGTCTTACCAAGAATACATAGAACTTATTACGGCTGAAAAAAAGAGTTTGTTGTGGCTTTAAATGAACAAAGAATAATTAATACTTAATAATAATACTAAGTACAAACTAAATTGTGATTCGGGTTCAGCCCTCAAGATTTCCTTTATTTACATGCCTAGATAAATGGTGAATGGACTTGAGCTTGAAGAGCACCTTTCTAGTATTCTGATGACTTTTTTTTCTTTACATGACATGTCACATGTGGGCGGCTGTGGCTCAGTTGGTAGAGTCGGTCGCCTCACTCTCATTGCCCTGCTAAGCGTAACGTTATTGCTGTGAAAGCCAAAGTTTTGTCAGTGCAAGTCAACAAAGAAAAATGAAGACCACTTACAGTATCTGTCTATAGGAGAGAAAACGGAAAACAAATAAAACAAACAAATAAAAGAGCAGTAAGCGTTAGGACACTGGCAGTCATTATGGTGACGAATGCTGGTTGGAGGGGCCCCCGATTGATTTTTGCCACGGGCCCCCACAAACTCTAGAATCACCACTGAATGCAGGTGCCATATTAACCTTGCCTGTGCATCAAAAATGACTGTATTCACCAGCTTGTTTCACTGTAGCTGTTGTGGCAGCTCTGTTTATATTTGATAAATGGAATGGTGTTAAACATGAGTAATTAAAGCAGGAAAAACATGCTGTAGTTTGAGTAATGGGCTTCAGTAGAAAACATGGTCTCTGATCAAACTACACACACTCCCACTTCACAGAGAAATAAACTAGTCTTTACCAAGATGAACTCTGCTGAAATTAAACAGAGAAAATCTCCACTTCTTATTCATGTTCCACTCATTGAGAGTGTAAATATGTTAGGGTTGAATATTCCTGTAAGTTACAGAGGGGGTCCGATCTAACTATTGAAATTACAAGAATAGTGCTGTCCTTAAGTCCTGTGACAGCGAAAGAACAGTAAGCGAGACGGAGGGAAAAAGAAGGAAGCGAGCCGGTGACAGTTAAATCGTTCACGCCAAAGAGATCCCTGATGTCCTGCATTTCTTGCTGCAACTCTGCCTCCTGTTGGTTTTACTCTGCTGAGAGAGCAGAGCATCCATTAATTAATACGGCTCGGTATTAAAGTTTTCAAACAATAAAAAAAAGACACAAAGGGGGATTTAAGGAGCTAGTGTTTGCAGCAAGGACAAATTAATGAAAGCGTCGGCCTCTCAAGGATAGAAATTCAATTTATAATGCGTCTCTATGAAGCTGCTGTAACTTTGCCCCCACAGCTCTGCTTTGTGTGATGTGTTGGTTTGACCACTGAGGATAACACAGGAGGATATTTATGGGATGGCTCCATTAAAAAAAAAAAATGCCTATAGGAGAAAATTTACGAACAGAGGAGGAGAGCGTTGTTTAAAATTTTAGATGCCATTGGGACGAGTTTTTGTTTAATTAAACAGCAAAAAAAAAAAAAAAAAAAAGATTCTAACGTCAACATTGTTGCTTCCTTTTACTTCCTGAGTAAAATGAATGTTCCTGACTATTAAATAAACTCAGTTCAAAACAGCTAATTTTGCTGTTTGGACCATTCTGAAGACTGTGGTCTTGATGGACATCTGCCTGGCTTATCATGCAGCTATGTTCCATGGAAAAACTAAAGAGTCTGAGTCTGAGTCAGACGAGGAAGCAGTCTGTTGCACAGTGGGAATACAGTATGGTTTCTGTTAGATACAGAAAACATACAGAACACAATAAAATAAAATAAAAAGCAGTTGTTGAATTTGCACTCATTACAAGTATTAATCATGGAAGGAAATATTTGGGTTCTTCTCCATATTGCACATACATGGTAGGAGTGAGATATATTCAGGTTTGGGTGAGTTCTCAACAGTTCCATAGGGAGCACATGAAATAAAATCAGTTTGAACTTCCAGTGGTCCAGTTTACTGTCAGTATGATTGTCAACAATTATGCATCTTTACCGTAAGAAGACATGACCCTGATTGTCCGTAAAGCTATAATGCTAAACGACGGCTCTGTAGTGTTAGTCATTGTTTTATTTAAACTGATCTCAAGTCCCTGGGACATCAGTCTACTCCAGGCAGTACACATATCGTCATCATCCACACTAAACCCACACAACCCAACATTAAAAATGGCGGTTGATTCTCATCAACGACGTCCCTGATAGTCACCTGAGTATTAATACTTGAACTTAAGTATAATTACTTGAACTTAGTTGAATTAAATTATTTCATTAATTTAATTCAACTCCCCCTTCTCCTTTTTTTCCCATTTATCCTGATGATTGCGAAGAAAATCCCAGGAAATGCACAAGTCATAAGCATTGGTTATTTCTAGAAAAAAAATAAAAAAGCTAACTGAAGTTTTTGCATGTGTATTAAAGTTACCTGGCTATGTAAGTAATCCTGCTTTAGAGGGTGCACCCACCTGCACTAGTTAGTGGAAGGCAAGTGAATGGATAGGATCTTCATAACCAAAGTATAGTCTTACTTTAAAGAAAATAGTTTGAACTACTTTGCAGGTGATTTGAACTAAACTTTCACTTCTTCGATCATGAAATAATAGATAATTGAAAAGTCAAGCTTTCAAAGCAGCTGCCCAAACACTGCTCTCATGTCTGTATTATTATTTTTGGAATATTTTCCAGTGTAAATTATATGATTATATGGGATGCCTTCATCTGCTTCCTTTATGCAATCTGTCACCCCTCCCCACGGCACGCTGGACCATTAAAGAGACTTTGTGACATGGCAGCATGCTGGAGAAGGAATCCAGCGGAGATTGTAGTCGAAAGGGGTTGTGTGTTTTCATTAAAGAGCAGGAAGCAGCCCGACACAAGCCATTACTTTGTTTTTTTTTGTGTTGGGCAAGAAAAAATGGTCGCATATTGTCTGTGTGTTACTGCAGGCAGGACAGAGACACCCCCCCCCCCCCCCCCCCCCCCAGCCCTTCTTCTCATTTCCCTTCTTTTTGTCCTTATTTCCTGTAAGCTTATTTCCTTATTCGCCCCCCACCTCTCAACTTTTCTTCCTTTCTTCCTTTCTTCCCCTTTACCGTTTTCCTCCTCCCTCCACTTTTTTCTCCTCCCATCGTCACCTTCACCAGTCGTGCCATCCATCTCTCCCAGCAGGCTAATTGTGCAGAAACTCAATGCGATAGAGGGATGGTGGAAGGGAGCGGGGAGTGGGGTGGAGTGGGGGTGGGGATTGTAGACGGAGAGACAGAAAGAAACAGAAAGGCAAACTACAGTTTTTGAAGCTGGCCAAATGTGGCGGAAAGGGAAGAGGAAGACAACAGGGTGGTTGTAGAAGCTTCAGGGGGATAAAAGGGAAGAGGAAGCTGGTTTTGTGTTCGACTTTGGTCTGTGTGAAACTGTGTGAGCAGAAGGGCAAGAGGGGGTTCAAAGACTAACTATCAAACAGCCACATGTACAGGGAGAGAGAGAGAGACAGAGGGTATGGGCAGCTTTCAGACAAAAGCAAAAACTTTATAAGACATTAGACTGCGGTTTCAGACCGTCCAGTATCCCTCCTGCACATACAGTATTTATCCCACTTTTCAGGAACTGTAGATTTCATGAAAGTAAGCAAAGACCCTCCTTAGCGATAAAGGGAAACGCAGAAGTAAAAGTGAAACTGCGTCCTTATTTCCCCTCAATGAGGTCTGTTAACGTTGTTCAGATAAAGCTGATTCCTCAAATGAGGCTAGATAGAAACACTGATTAGAACACTGCACTGACTTTTTTCCCCCCTTTAATCCAATGCAGGTTCTAAGCAGCAGAGCTTGTGCCCTGTGCCCAGGTCTTGGTTATGCATGTTTTCCTCTTGTCTAGCAGCTCGGGGAGCGATTTATCACAAAACCACAGGGTCCTGGCTCAGGGAATGGGGTTATATTTCATACAGGCATTCTGTAGGGCAAAACTATTGTTCTGGTGGCACAGGGCCCCTTAAGAAAGGCAGGAATTTGTATTTTTTTCTTTGTTCTTGTGTATGTGTGGGGAGGTGTGGGGGTAACAGAGCTTGTGTCTGCATATATTTATGTGTATATCTACTTCGGTGTGTATCTGTATTGTGTGTATGCATTATGTTGGCCAATGCAAAGACATTATTGCACTCTACTGTGTGTACATTTTACCCAGGGGTTACATTGGGCTGCCAGCCTGCCCCCCCCCTCCCCCCTCCCCCGATGACCTTCTGCAGAAAGGTCTAAGAGCTGGTGAGGTGCCCTGACTAGAACAAAAGCAGCCCTAGAGTACACAACTAGTAGACGCAACTAGATACTGTAAAGTACTGTGTACGCTTGTCTTTTTGTTGCTTCTGGGGCCTATTGCACAAATTAGCCTTCAATCAAAAACCTATACATGTTAATGTTTCTAACCTCCAATACTGTGAACCTAAGCAGATAGCGAGTCCTCCAAAATCTGGCTCTCAGCTCTGGTTATTTCTGCCTATTGACTGACACATTAATCACTCACCTCTCCCCTCCAAGTGACCACCACCCTCGTCAGTCTTAGTCTCACTCTCTCTATCTGTATCTCCACATTAAGCCTCTTGATTGCCCGTATGTTCCGGTGGAAGGAACACTTATCTCCGCGGGAGTTCTCCGTGGATCAGGTCTGTTCTCCCACCAAGCCTTTTGTAGGATGGCCCTCTTGGGTCAATGGCACTCGTCAACCAACTAAAACAATCACTACACACTCAATACTGAAGCCATTAAGATATGGACTGGAAATAACAGGCCAGCTGAAGACACTCTGCTCTGTTTAGTGGAGGAGGAGATAGAAAGAGAGGAGGAGAGCAAAGACCTGCTGAAATCGATGGATGTCTTTTGGGACTTCAGGAGGGGTCATGGGAGAGAATTGTTGTGGTTCACTTATTGGGAATCCTTTTGCATTATCAGGGAAGGAAGGAAGCAATTTGAGGTGGGCTAGATTAGATGGTTGAGTAAGGGAGCAAGAGACATGGCAAGTAGACTTACAGTAGGGTACCTCTCTTGTCTCCTAAGTTGCATCCATGCATCCCTCACTTGCATCTCAGTCCCTTCAACCAGAGATGCATGGGAAGGACAACATCGACTCTCAAGAAAGTAACAGGTGTTTATTGTCTTTTTAAGTGTTCATTTAGCGCCTGTTTTTGAGGTGTGTCTACCATTATAAAACTCTGGTGATGTTGATGAGTTTATTTGAAGTCTGATCAGCTCACTAACCAATCAATGAGTGATATCCGATAACAGTGCGTGTCTCTCAGTAAAAAAAAGTCACTTATCCCTCCTCAGATCTCCCTCCTCTCTCCTCCCAGCGGCTTTAGCGGCCTTGAGACGCACCTTAACATGACGGGTCTGGAACCACTTCGGGTTCGACCAAGGAGGGAGGAGACAGAATTTTGGAGACTTGGGACGCACCTTCAGGCTCTGTTTACATGTGACAAGCAGAAGCATTGTTAGAGTGTGAGCTTTTTTTTTTTTTGACAGAACAGCTATTTAGGCATTGTGAACTTCACAGATTTGAAACCTTGCAGCTGCAGTCTGAGTTTGAATCAATTTTAACTTTGACCTTGTTTTTTTTTGGTAACCTTTAAATGTTTAATCCAATGCATTGGGACATTGGTAAGGGGTGATGGTTCTCTGTGAAGACGTGCACCTCCAAGCATATTGAACTCTTCTTAATCAATAGATTACATGAGCTCTCTAGTTAAAAGCCAGTGGCCCCTTTAGTTTAAAACTGAACTTTATTTCTAGGTTCCGTTTGCTAGGTACGCTCCTGATCCATACTGCTTGTTGAAATATAACCAAATGCAATGCAGCCTATTCACAGTCTGTATATAGCAACTACACATAGCCTCCATGACATCACCTGTTGTCTCTTTTTTTTGGACAACAGTTCTGAAGGTTCCTCATTGAGATTTCCCAGTTGCCGTTTTTTTTTTGTCAATATTTGAATTAGAGAACGTGTAAGAAATTGCTACTCTTCTATCCTAGTTAAAAAGAAGCCATACCTTAAATCAGTGGTCCTCAACTGGTGGGTTGGGACCCAGTATTTGGTCGTGGAGCAATTTTCAGTGCGCCGCGAATGTGTGCCTGAAAAAAAAACACTTGTATCAAAAAGTCTTTGAAGCACTCCAAACTGCAAATGTTTTCAGTAAGAAAATCTGATTGGTTGAAAAATAGGAAGAGTAGGAGGTGGATCCTGAGGCCAGACGAGTTGAGAACCACAGCCTTAAATCATATCCTGTGTTGTCATCTTTTTTTAATCTAAGTTTGACCATAAGTTAATAAATTAACATTATGCTACGTTCATGAACAATAATCTCTAGAGAAGGACAATATCGACTCTCAAGAAAGTAACAGGTGTTTATTGTCTTTTTAAGTGTTCATTTAGCGCCTGTTTTTGAGGTGTGTCTACCGTTATAAAACTCTGGTGATGTTGATGAGTTTATTTGAAGTCTGATCAGCTCACTAACCAATCAATGAGTGATATCCGATAACAGTGCGTGTCTCTCAGTAAAAAAAAGTCACTTATCCCTCCTCAGATCTCCCTCCTCTCTCCTCCCAGCGGCTTTAGTGGCCTTGAGACGCACCTTAACATGACGGGTCTGGAACCACCGGGTTCGACCAAGGAGGGAGGAGACAGAATTTTGGAGACTTGGTATGCACCTTCAGGCTCTGTTTACAGTGTGAGCTTTTTTTTTTTTTTTTTGACAGAACAGCTATTTAGGCATTGTGAACTTCACAGATTTGAAACCTTGCAGCTGCAGTCTGAGTTTGAATCAATTTTAACTTTGACCTTGTTTTTTTTTGGTAACCTTTAAATGTTTAATCCAATGCATAGGGACATTGGTAAGGGGTTCTCTGTGAAGACGTGCACCTCCAAGCATATTGAACTCTTCTTAATCAATAGATTACATGAGCTCTCTAGTTAAAAGCCAGTGGCCCCTTTAGTTTAAAACTGAACTTTATTTCTAGGTTCCATTTGCTAGGTACACTCCTGATCCATACTGCTTGTTGAAATATAACCAAATGCAATGCAGCCTAGTCACAGTCTGTATATAGCAACTACACATAGCCTCCATGACATCACCTGTTGTCTCTTTTTTTTGGACAACAGTTCTGAAGGTTCCTCATTGAGATTTCCCAGTTGCTGTTTTTTTTTTTAAAGCCTGAATGTCAATATTTGAATTAGAGAACGTGTAAGAAATTGCTACTCTACTATCCTAGTTAAAAAGAAGCCATACCTTAAATCAGTGGTCCTCAACTGGTGGGTTGGGACCCAGTATTTGGTCGTGGAGCAATTTTCAGTGCGCCGCGAATGTGTGCCTGAAAAAAAAGCACTCCAAACTGCAAATGTTTTCAGTAAGAAAATCTGATTGGTTGAAAAATAGGAAGAGTAGGAGGTGGATCCTGAGGCCAGACGAGTTGAGAACCACAGCCTTAAATCATATCCTGTGTTGTCATCTTTTTTTAGTCTAAATCTGACCATAAGTTAATAAATTAACATTATGCTACGTTCATGAACAATAATCTCTCAAAATTGAGTCCATAATCTCCTTAATAAATCATCTGAGAAGTAGTAGAAGTAACTTTCTCATCTTGTTTCATACAATCTGACGTCTATTAAAGACGAGGGAACTTGCCCCCTGCTGTCCTTTTCAAAGAATGCAGGTTGAAGCCAATGTCACATTTGCATCACTTTCGAAACTTAAGAGACAACGTTCACTTTTGAATGTGACCACAGGTCAATCAGTTGGTCATTTTTATGCTAGATGACCGTATTGGATTTTCAAGCGCAAACAAGACAAATGGCGGACTAAAGAAATCAAGATACACTGAAAGAGAAAGATTAGGTAAGATGAGGTAAGACAAGGTGAGGTAAGGTTGAATATACAGTTATTGTCCTTGTGGGAATTTTTTTTCTGGACTTTGTCCAACTGCGATTAGAAAAGAAAATAGAGCAAAAAAGGGGAAAAATTTCATCGGAATAACTCTTATTCAACTCTTATTTATTTTGTAGCCTTGTATTGTACTACAAGTAGTAGACCCCTCCTACTTTCAAATCACTTATCAAAACTCACCTCTCTAAACAAGCTTTTAATGTATGATTGTGATGTATTT
This sequence comes from Labrus bergylta, assembly GCF_963930695.1. Lineage (NCBI taxonomy): Eukaryota > Metazoa > Chordata > Actinopteri > Labriformes > Labridae > Labrus > Labrus bergylta. Next base: position 17,427,308 of record NC_089215.1, on the reverse strand, counting down.
TCTGTTTTCTGTAGTTAACCTTTATGTTGTTATCTTTATGATTTGTTTGTAATACTGCAATGTCCGTTAGTCTGTTCTTCTGTGTTATTCTTTATGTTTTAACCATTGTAAAGTGTCTTCGAGTTTTTAAAAGCGCTTATAAATAAAATGCATTATTATTATTATTAGTAGTAGTGTAATATTGCAGAGATATAGCACACTGCACTGTCCACATGACACATATTGCACTATTGATATAAAATAAATCGTGCACATGACACATTGCACTGTTAACATATTGCCCAGTCCACATGTATGACACTATGTGACATATGACACTGTCCATATGTCACATATTGTACTTTACTATGATAGCCCTGTCTTAAGAGTTGTTGAGGAGTTTATTAGACATCAGCATGATGTCCAGATCGCTCATCTGAAGCTTAAAGCTCCCGCCAGAAGGTAGAGGTTGGAACATTTTGGTGTAGGATGTGAATTGGCTTTCTGATAGCAAACTACTCATAAAGCATCTGGAGGTACTGGTGGTTTTTGACGGCCATGACCTTAATGGCAGCCTGCACCAGACAGGCAGTCTGTGATACCGTATCTTATGATGCTTTCCAAGACAGCGCGGCAAAACAGGAATATTGTTTTCTGCTCCAATCCATAGACCCTGAGTCTGTAAAGACAAACCATGACCCAAATCATAACGGAATCATTATGGGGCTCCCACTGTGATGCTTATGTGCTACCCCCTGTTTACACTTACTCACTCCTGGGCACCTTTCAGGGAATTGAAGTTTCTTAACTAACTGTTTAAAATGAAACTTTGTGGCTAACACACACACACACAATATTAAAGCAGCCTCACAACCCAGTTTATTATCAGGCTAGCTTGTCTACACTGAGCCTGGATCCGTCCATCAAACAGCAAGCAGGGGTTGATGCCGCATACTTTTCCTTCAGAGTGCATGTGGAGCACATTTGATGGATAATATTGTGTTTGCAAGAAAGGTCAGACATCAGTACTACTGACATCATGATAAGAAAGCACAGATATATGGACTTCATACACAGCTATATTAGAATCAACATTTATGATCTTAACATCATATGGACTCCTGGGGCTTATGCTGGTATTTTAAGGCTCAAGGTTTTAATGGTAATGGTAAAGGGACTTTACCACTAGTCTTCTGACTACTCAAAGCAGTTTTACACCACGGGTCACACCTCACACCTCACACCTATTCACACACTGATGGCATACACATACAGTACATAAGTCTCACTGAAGTTGGTGTCTTGCCCAAGGACACATCTGACATGCGGCTGCAGGAGCTGGGGGATCGAACCCCCCCAACCTCGAGAAAGTACTGTCTCTTCCAACTGAGCCACAGCCGCCCCTTTTTAGTATTTAGTACTCACGGTAACAGAATTTTAATCTGATACTTGTAAAAATCAAACAATATTGATACCACAGCAACAAATTATGAACTCATGGGCTCTCAAAACTGGTCAAATATAGTTGTTGTTATTTTTTTTAATTCAATTTAGATGAGTGCTGCACAAGGTAAAAATAATAGAACAAATCAGGTGCTCTAAAAGGGTAAGGGACTGATGTAAAAATAAGATAAAAGCAAGCAGATTAAAACAGTTTGCAGTGGTGGAGCAGAGACATGATGAAGTGGGCAGGACGGAGAGCAACTTCAGCAGCAATCAAACAGAAACCTGCACATTTGTGTCGAGGTGTCGATGTGTTTTTGAGATCTTTTAGAGTGTAAAAAAATAACATAACTTCTCTGTATCATCGTTTTGTTTGTACTCTCTCTACTTGATCGCCCAACCCTGCACTGTCTCTCCCTCTTATTCTCTGCTTGCGGCATCTTCGGGGTTAGAAAATATGACTTTATCCGTCATTCCTTTCATAACTTTGCTACTTCTTGGCACTATTGAGCTTAACAATGAACAAATAATGTATTGGTTAAAGCAGTGGTTTTCAACTGGTGGGTCGGGACCCAAAAAGGGGGTCGCGGAGCTGTTTTCAGTGGGTCTCGATTGTGTGCCAGGAAAAAAAAAGTGTCAACTTCAACATGTTTATTTTGTTCCATTTATTTGTCGTGTCACAAGTTTTGATCCAAAATGCACAATTCTTCAAGAAATTAATCTGATTGGTTGGTGGAAAAAAACCATAAATTTGGGTCATAATTGTTCTGTAAAGGCGTTGGTAGTGGGTCATGAAGCTAGACTAGTTGAGAAGCACTGGGTAAAAGCATGTGGTACTGAAGTATTAGAAATGTTGACATCCTTATTCTCTATATGCACCAAAGATCTGGATGATGGATAAAGAACATCAAGGCCAAGTATGCCTTAAATGAAAATCTGCTGCTTCTCTTCTTCTTTTCTTTATCTTACCATTAGTCATTCGCTCTTCTGTCCCTGCAGTATTTCTTCAAGTTTTTCTTCCTCTCTAACTTTGACGTCTCTTTGTTAAACAAAACAGAGCCATCAAACATCAGGAGGCCATCAATGCATGCACATTACGCTGGTATGAAAACCCTCCATTGATCCGTGAACCTTAAGATGCCCACTGTTCTTTCTTTACTAACACCTCCTTCCCACTTAGTTCAATTACTTTTTTTTGTACGGCAAAGGGAAAATTACAGTCTCAAAACAATTACATCCAGCTCTCAAAACACAAATTATCTTAAAGCTGTAATAGTGTAATTTCATACTCGCCACATGCATTATTCATAGTTGTGCTTTTTTTCTTTTTTTTTTCAATCAACCAGAGATCCAGCTGTAAGCAAACTCTACTGTTTCCACCTCGGAAAACCTTTTCTTCTTTAGTTTTTCTCATCAAAACTTTCGGCTTTGTCAGTTCATTACTATTATTATATGTTGGTGTGCCTAAATGTATTTCCACTGCGAGCCCACTTAAGAAGCTGTATAGGCGAATGCAAGCACACTCCCAGGAACAATACCTAAACACAGCTAATTGCACTAAAAACACACATAACGCATTTAAGCAGTATGAGAATACAATAGAGATTGCTAATGCGGTCATCTGTTTCACTGGATAGTCAAATTAGATCATAAAGCAACAAGGAAAACGCTTGGTTGGTGCAGGGCTGTTTGCTTCTGTTGCATTTCTGAGGGAACAAAGTGTGCTCTAAGTATCCTTTTTATGGCCCCACATGCTGATGTGACCGTGCTGGGTGTGTGTGTGTGTGTGTGTGTGTGTGTGTGTGTGTGTGTAGTGGTGGATGCATGCATCTATATAGCTTAATGATGAATGAGAGAGGCAGGCTTTAGCTCAGAGCTGCAGCTCAATTTAAAGACCTGCAGTCGTCTCCCAGTACCGAGGTCATTTCAAATCCATGGACAGACACAATCAACCTTCTAAACAGATCATTTTCTTTTCTCAATATTAAAACATATTGAGCAAAGTTCAGACCATGAAGCTGCTCTAAAACTTACTGTAAAGTGTTGTCTTCACACCAGTAAATGGTAAATGGACTTGAGCTTGTATAGCGATTTTCTAGTCTTCTGACTACTCAAAGTGCTTTTACACATTCACACACTGACGGTAGAGGTTGCTCTGTGAACTGTCCATCAGAAGTAACTAATACCAATCATACGCATTCATTTGCCGCTGACGGAGCAGCGGGAGCAATTTGGGGTTAAGTGTCTTGCCCAAGGACACATCGGACATGTTGCTGCAGGAGCTGGGGATCAAACCACCGACCGACTGTACCGACTGCTGCCACAGCCGCCACCGGTGCTTCCCATATGTCAGTATAACATCCTAAGAGACATGTATCGACATCACTCCAAGGTCAGCTGCCACCACCACTCCCTGCATGCGACTTGATGGTTTGGACCCACAGCACAATTCCAATAAGGGATGGACATTATCAGTGATCTAAATATTTCAGTACTTGCATTACCTTATGAGCGAGTACTCATTAATTATATATTTTTTACAGTAAAAAAAAAAAAAAAGGACACAGACCTCCCAGTGGCCATGTTTTCTGCGGTGTGTCGCTCATCAATACTGTGTGTCTACAGGACAGCGGTCTTCAAATCCTAGTTCTAAATGAAATAACAACATTATTAACATGCTGATTATGATGGTAACATTAATCCGTAGAGAGCTGTCCACAAGTCTGGTGTAACAGACACACTTTTGTAGCTGTTGTTCTCCACGATGGGATGGTGGCTTGGCCATCAGCTCGCAGAAGCCTTCTCCATTTACAAAACTTATCGGTAGCATATCTCCAATCCGTCACTGTTTCCATTATCTTGACTCAGTTTTTTTGTCAACATTAAATTAGTGCACTCGCTTTAAAGTATTTTTTTATATAAATATAATGCAACAGTGTCGACTTTTCATCGTTAAAAAAGGACATAGTTTCTAATAATGAGGGAGAGGTAATCCCTCAGGTTTTTTTGTACTTTTTTGAGTTACAGTTTAGTTTTACAGTATGAGGCAAATTTCTCAATGGATATGAGATCTTGAGAAAAAAACCCAAACTCAAGTGCAACATGCTGCATGTTTTCCTCAAAGTTAAGACCACCTCAACTTTTGTACACTGTCTGTATTCTGTTTGGAGCCACCCAGTGGACCAACTGAGCAGCTCCTATATTACAACAGAGGATTCAGTACCTTTCTTTAGTCGTTGTAAAGTTGCATAGTGATGGAATAATGATGGAAGGGTTGCATATTTACTTCGCCTATACCCTGCTTTCTGAGATATTGTGAGATTTGAACCACAGACCCTCCAGCTACAGCATTCACTGACTGACTTTGTTTTCATTTTTTCCCCAATTCATTTTGTTCCCATGTAGGTAAAATATTGTTAAGGCTGAGAGCAAAGTTGAGAGAAAGGCAATTCAAACCTCAGGCTTTGTTCCCCCGCACGTCACTCCCCCCACTCTCTCTCTCTCTCTCTCTCTCTCTCTCTCTCTCTCTCTCTCTTTTCTGAATGTCTGATGAGAGTAAAGTCATATTTTGATTCAATCTAGTAGATATCTTACATAAACATACATTCATTTTCTTCACAGCTGTATACATATTTATAAACGCACACACCGCTCACCTGTGCCTACAATTGTGCCGCACAGTGCTTTAAGGTCAAGGGTAAACTGGTTCTCAATCTCAAGGAAGGCAAAAAAAAAAAAAAAAGGATAAAACACTCCAAATACAGCGCAGTACGCGGGCCCAGTGAGCCCAGCATGACTCAGTGTTTGCGCTCTCTGATCCAGCGTCAGTATTGATCTCCTCAACAGTCTCTTCCTCTGTCGTAACCATTTCTTTTAATCCAGCCTTCTCCAGTCTGATGCAGCTGGACCCTCAAATATCTCCTCTTTAAAACAGCACCCAGAACTTCTTCATAACTTTTTTTTTATTCATCCTTTTGTTTTCTCCATCTCATATATTTTTTCTGTATCATTTATGTTTTTATTTTTTTATTTTAAACCATCCTCTGTTTTTAGCTGCTTCACTCGTCTGCAGATTCTTATCTCCATCCATGACTACTCTCTCTACCTCTCCATGTGTGAGTGCTATCTCTCTCCCTCTATCTTTCTCTCTCTCTCTTGGTAATGAATGGCTGCCCATTTATCTGAGTGTCAGGCGGAAGCCCTGAGGAGGTGTGTCTCTCCCAAATCAATATCTCATTAGTTTAAGAAGCCCTGCCTCTCTCTCTCTCTCTTCCCTCTTTCTATCTTGCCATTTCTTTCCTTAACCTTTTCATCATTTACACATCCCTTTATCCTTTCTTTCTCTTCACCCCTTCATCATTATCCCCTCCTTTCTCTCATTCACTCCTCTCTCACACATATGATCACGTCCTTTGAGGTGTCAGACTTTAACCACCTAAAGACACAGAAGAAAATGTTTCCTAAGAGTTATATAGTTGTAGAATTCAAATTTTCCAAATAGGTTCTCTGTATATTGCTACATATTTCCCTCGCAGATTGTTTGAGGATATGAGTAGAGTTATTTTAATCTATGCATACAGAATGAAATTGAGTCAAAGTTGCTTATCGCAGTTAAATTCTTATACACTTCATGTATACAATTTGCACACCTTGCACAAGTCTTAAGGGGAATCTACTCAGAGTTTTAAATTGTGTAAAACAAAAAAAATTATGAAAACCCAATGAAAAGAGTTTCAATATACAAACCTAATTTAATGTTTGTAGTGAATAAAAAAAAATCTATATTTGACAGTAATAAACCCATATTTCTGTAAAACTTAGTTCCAACATTTTTCTTCTGACAGTCCAAATCTTACAAAAAGCTGAGTCTACAAGTTTACCTGCAGAAACTGTTTTAACCTTTTAACTTCAGATTTGATGAGCAGGTATTATCAAACTTTGCCTTGAAACTGATGCAGCATGACAAGAAAAAAGGTAAAGAACAGGATTGCATGATGTTCATAAAACGTCATTGTCACAACCGAGGCTCAGGTGAGCTGGACAAACACGGAGACCACACCGTTTTCAAGTTATTTAAGCATTAATTGATTGAAAAGTAAGGCAAATTATCCTAATAAAGAAATATGCAGTCTGTAAGTAAGTGGTGATGGTGAATGTGTGTAGGGTTGTGGAGGCAAAACAAAGACCACAAACCGAAGTTAGTGTTGACAAGAGAGATACTTAGATACTCAGGTCCAGCCTACCCAGGTGCATGACTTTCTACATAAAGGCAACCTGAGTGGGGAGAGATAGAAGGCAACAGGAGGAGCACCGACACAGTCAGGGGTCGTCGCAGTCATACTGTCTACACGAGCAGCAACAGTTCACTTGTCTTCTTCTCACAGGGTTGAGGTGTATTTTTAAAGTTTATAATATTTGCACATACACGTTAATGGAGGGACATGAGTGGGCCTGAAAAGACCCGAAGTTGCTTGTCTCAGCTCAAATTAAAGGAACATGTCCTGAAGTCTGAAAAAATTTAAATTTAGAAATAAGAGAAAAAAATATGAGATAGAGGAGCTGGCGGAAAAGGAGAGAAAGAGCTGGAGTTCTGAGAGGAATTTGAGTTCATAATTTGACATTACTCTCAGTGTTAAGTTGAAGAGACACTTTGAAACAAGGGCAACAAGTAAAACAAAAAGTTGCGTGTCAAATGATTGGCAAAAAAAAGACACACATTTGATTTTTGTTTGGATGCTCGTTGAACATCCAAAATACACTATCAGCTCTAACGTCTTGTTGTGTCCAAAATGTTACTTCTGTTTTGACTGCGCTTCTATTCCGTGGTAAAAATTATCCTTAGATACATAGCATTAATCCATATTCTCTGTCCTAGGCCCGATAAAAATATAAAACTCTTGGACAAATAGTATCACAATCACCCCGAGCTGATGTGACCACCCGAGCAGATCTGGTACCCGGAGCCCTCTGCTGCAGATGCGGAAGGGATGTTACCAAAATAACATTAAATCCGGTTAATTTCAGAATAAAACACTCTGTTTGAGGCGAGATTGTATTCAACTACATACACAAAATCATACATACCTACCCATAGTAGAAGCACAAAAAAAGGACAAATCTAAGCAAGTCCACTCTTCATTAACTCCTTCAGGTAGGAACAATGACCTTATGTGTTTTTGTTGTTTTTATGGTTTTATACGACATCGAATTATCTTTCGCTGTCGTGTGTCATTCTGAAATTACGGCAGGAACTTCACTGTCTCACAACTTGGCGTTGAAGATCAGAAAACAAGGAATAATATTAAAGATTCTCATCCACAACTTTGGAAAAAAAAAAATTCCCTTTCAAAATAATTATAAAATGAAGAGAAAACATGCTGTGGCTGTACATTTGAACATGTTTAAAGCAGATTATGGTTGGGAACTTCTAACCTGTCTTCAGCTTGGTCACATAAAGTGTCAGTGACTCTACTGTCAGTGTGAATGTAGTAGGTGAGGCAGCTAAAGTACAATTCATGTGCCATCTAAAAGCCAATTTCTCCTGGCTTCAGTGCCCGACATGGACATCCAAGTGGCACTTCCTGCTGAGACATCGGTTTATCCAATAATCCAGACAGCACACAGATAAATATTACATCCCATAAGAGAGCGCTGTGGTGTGCCTTTTAGTTTCTGTTTTCCTTTGTGCTGGTCTCATCATATCGCTCCATCCTCGCTGAGTTTTCTTCCATTTCCCTCCACCTCTTCTGTTTCTTTTCCACTCCACTCTTTTCCCCCATTCCTCTGCAGCGCTGCAGCCACCAGCCATAACTCTTTATGAATGATTACAGCTACTCATGGCAGGCTCGCCGAGTGCCGACATAAAGCACTCAAAAGGGCTTTGTTGGAAGCCACAATAAAGAATGTATTGATAGTCCTTCTGCTTTAGAGGTTTATCCAGTCCACTCCAGACTGTGAGAGAGTGAGAGAGTCACTTATTTTCTGCAAATCTTTCAGGTTTCCAAACAAACATTTATAGCCTCTGTATGGATAAGAGGAAAAGTGGAAACCGATCCCCTTCTGTCCACGTCGAGCCCTGATGTGCACACAAAGAGACAGAAAAGGGAATGAGCCTTATAGGCATTATGGAGGCCAAATAGTGGAATCACAGTCAACTGGGTTTCAGCCATTGTCCAGGTATAATTATGTGCAGTCAGAAATATGACATATTTTTATGATTGGGGAAAGGCTTCATATTTTCAAACACTAGGTAACATATTAACGATGACGATAACAGTGATGGTAATGATAATATTTGTCTAATATTTATCCATATGTGGTGTTAAAGATTTGAATGGTCATGGGATATGAATGTGCTATCTTCAACCAGTAAAAAATACCTCAAACCAAGCAGCAACTTGGGAAAAAAGAAGCCAATACAGAAATGCAAAAAAAATTGAAGTGTCCACTTGAGGCTGCCTGCAGAAGCCTCAGAAGTCAGATACGCACACATTCAAAAAAGCAAATTTTTACAGCAGAAGTAAACAAGTTCAGTCAGGTAAAAAAAAAAAGAGAGAAAAAAAACATGGTCTGAATTGCTAATTTCTTGACCGGCACACAGTGTATGTGAATTTATTTTTTAAACATTCGTTTAGACTTTTGGAAGGATAAGAGTTATTCATGATAAGGTGCGGGTGGCTGATCTGACTGAAGGGCCGGGCATGTTGAAGCTGTTTGTCAGAAGGCTTAAGGCCCGCCTTAGCTCCAGCTCTTTGCCTGGTGTTATGCTGACCAAAAGGTAGAGTGAAAATGAATTTCCAACCGCCACCAATGGGATTCAAAATGTAGCTTCAGAAACCAATGGGTGACGTCACTGAGACTGTGTCCATGTTTATATACATTCTATGCCTCCCCCCCCCCAAAAAAAAAAAAAAAAAAAAACATAGTGTATCTCCTGCTGTGTGGGACTTGTGGGATAGACAAGATTCTGAACATATCAGGACCTGGATATCCTGAAGTCTTCTGGTAAAATGTCCAGAGTTCAAGTGTGATATGGGCTTTGAGGAACAGGAGGATTCTTGGAGGGATAACGACTTTACTCTATGGAGCTATTTGCAGGGAAAGACCTTTCTATCAAACAGGTGTTGAGCTAAAATGTTTTTAAGGGCCTTTTTAGTACAAAACCTTGCCATCTGATATGCTAGTTAAGGCCTGACGTATGCAATTCAGACTCGCTTTGGTTGTTGGTGTGTCTGATGTAATCTATGAAGATACACTAAACTGATTGATTCCAGTAATATTGCAGTAGAACAAACTGTCTGCACCAGTGTAATTGTTTGGGAAATCCATGTTATTTACAACTCTTTGCAGCTGCAGATCAACTTTTTTTGTGTGAATATTACAGATAAGAAGAGTTGAATTGAATTGCACCTGATTCAATTTGCATAAAGTTTTGTTGAGTGATGCAGTGTGTGTGGTTTCATCAACTTCTTCACTAATAGCAGATTCTGCTGCTCCACTTCACAAACCTTATGTCTGGTTTAATGCAGTACTAAGGACAGTGCTTACTAAATATTAAAACATTTTTATCACCAAGAGGTTTTTCATTCCAAAATGCCCCAGAACAAATCAGAGCTTACTACACGATAGTTCTGATGTGTGTGTGCAGTGAACATCTGCTGCAGCAGTTTGCCCTCACGGTTGTTTCACCTTTTTTTTTTATTATTTTAATTTACCATGCATAAATATAGATTTTTCACATCTGAGAATCAATTCAGTATAACATACTCAGCAGAATTCTTCATAGTGGTCTTCCAGAGATAGCAAGTGGAAGAAACACAAAACGATGACATTCCTTAATTCGGCATCGACAACGTCAGCATCAACAGTCATATGTACTTTGTGTCTGTTATATTTTATTAATAAGACCAAAGAGGACCTGTCTGTTCATCCCACAGTTTTTCTCAGTACAGATGAAACAAAGTCATTTTTTTGGTTTGGAACGTATATGTGCTGAGATGAGTCTCGGTATTAAAGATTTATCCTGTTGTCACTCTCTCACTTCACTCTGTATGTAAAGACATTTTCTCAAATGCTCTACTGAAATATTTAAGAACATGGTAGCACAGCTTGTCCCCATCCAAAAAGGGAATGAAGCAGGGTGAATGCATGCGCAAAGATCTAAAAAGCAGGTTGCTTAGTCGCAGGATTTAAACGTCATCACCCTGCAAACAGGTCGAGTAGCATCACAGGATATGCAAGGATATTAAGGTGAATATTACCTGCTGCATTCAGAAATCTCAGAAAGCTATTTGCAGATATTTGCAAGTATCTTTATTGTTGTGGTAAAGTTTGTAATAATTGTTCAAATGTTTCCTCGACTCCTCGTATGAATCAGAATTATTATTGCACTATTGATTCACTGATATCACTGCGTATTGTTGAAAACCCCAACCACCAGTCGCCGAATGACACACACAACACTAAAAAAGATTGTGTGTTAAAATGTTGAACTTTTATAGCCCAATGTTGTTCTTCACATTCATGCCAGCAAATCACATGGAAATTTAATCAAAGTGGACTGAGAGAAAGAAAGAGACAGGGAGAGAATGAGAGAGAGAGAATAAGAGAGAGGGAGCCACAGACAGAGATATCTCTACAGGAGCTGCAAACTTTGCTGTCCTGTGCAGAAACACTAATGTAGGCTTCTCCTGGGAAACAAGGACTTTATGTTTTATTTACAATGGGCAAGCAATACTATCCAGCCAAGGTGTGTGTGTGTGTGTGTGTGTGTGTGTGTGTGTGTGTGTGTGTGTGTGTGTGTTTCTGAGAGTATGGCTGTGTGTGTGTGTGTGTCTTTCTTAGGAGTCAGTATGAACTAGTGAGGTCATATTTCTGTGTAGTTCGCCCACACATTAACATGTCTTTTCCTGACAGTGGTTTTGTATGCCCCCCTTTAAATACACATGTTTTTGTTATTCCATCTTAAGTGATAGAAAAAAAAAAGCAGAACCCTTTTTTTCTACATGTGTAAACGCAAGACAAGAATCATGTTTTCCATACTTCCATACGTTTTACATTTTTGCTAGTTCACATTGAGTGAAGACATTAGTTACTGATGGACCGTGCTCATTGATCACTGAACACATCAGCAAATAGCATCCATGGTAGTATGCCGGAATTAGCACCAAAGCTAAATTTAATCCGTAGTCCTAACGGTACGGCTCAACTGCTTCAGGTGAGGAGGCGAAGGATCGCACTCAACTCGCTGCTTGATCGGCGTTTATGGAGGTTGGTATATTATTTTATTTTGTGTTCCCTCCTTTTTGCTGTAGGTTACGAAATAAGTGAAGTAGCCTCAAAGAATGCACCTGATTGGATAGACGCGCGGCTAGTCCGGGGCGGTTGCTGGACTCATTTGCATAGAATAGTCCAGCGAGCGCACCGGAGACCTTCTCGAAATGTGCCGCAAAGATCCCGTAAATGCATTGTGCGACTGCCTCTCCTGCTCTCCATGGAAATTTAATAGAAAGCGTTGAGACGCTATCCATCGTTTGAACCAGTGGAGCCGTACCATAAGGCAGGTACTAACATATGAATAATACAAATTTACAATTACAGGACACTTCAAAGTACAGTCTACAGAACAGCATTCAAAAGAAGTCAAGGATCACACACACACATTGCAGGAGCTGGAGGTAAGAGTCCGAAATCCAGCACGAGCGAGATTGGCTACATAAATACATTTTATGATATTCATATTATTAAGAAACAGTCCAAAGTAGGGCTCTCGCAACAACCCTCTGGAGTAACATACATACATGAGAGTATAGACCTGGACCTCACCTGTACTCAAACGTAAAGCTCTTCACAGCCCGTATGGAGAGAAGGGTCTTATGGGTGACTAAAAGATCCTTTCAAATCATTGTTTCCATTCGAATTTGAGATTTAAATTGTGTCAGAGTGTATTCTGAATCATCTTTATGTTAATATTTTTCTTATTTAAAACCTGCATTCACTATTGATTTGCACGCTTTCTGTCTGTGATGCCTCCATGACTTCACAGTTTTTTTTTTCCATCCACTCATGTGAATATTCGTCCATATTTTGCTCTCAGTAACCAAAACAATCAGCTTGGTTGTGGAGGGGGAAAAAAAGGATTTTCCAGCCTCACACTGCCCCAGGGACTTCTCTGGCTGCAGACTTTAATGCAGGAAAGCATACTAAAGCCGACATGACATTCAACGGAGAACTACATTTTAGAAAAATCATAAAACACTGGTTACACTCGCAGCCTTTAGGCAGTCTGCATATGTACCCATCTATTTTTATAAGTGTTTTCAAGTAGTACAAATGTTTTATTTAGCCTCTGCCACTTCTCTCCAGAAGACGATAAATGCAGGTTTTTTTGTTGCCGCCTCAGTGTTGCCAGTGCAGATTGAATTGCTTCCTAGACTAACAGAGTTACTCTTAAAAACACAGACGAACAGCCTTCTCACTGCAGTTTCTGATCTTATTTGACTGTCTGCTTTACTGCTGATGGATGCAGAAAACAGGCCGAGACGTTTTAATAGGTCTTCTTCTCTCTGGCTTTGTAGAATATGATAGTAGTTGTGTTTACTCAAGCTTTCCAATGGTAAGTGGAAAACACGTTTCCAATTGTTCCAGTTGATAATGATGCTTCCCAAAGTCACAAATCAGTGAAATATCCTCATGAACCACATCACTACTCAGATGTTTGATTAGTCATTGTTTCAAACTTTTTGTGCAAAGACCAGCAGAACCGTCACTGAACGGAGATTTAAAATGAAAGAGACTTTTTCTGACGGTAGAAAAAAGATTATAGAACATCAAACCTGTGTGCTTTTTTAAAAATAGATTGGCTGCTTCCTTCCTTCCTTAATTAACCACCAACCTTTTTCAAAATCTGAAGCGTGAACAGCTTCAACAAAAAAGTTGAAGTTTTTGAGGCATCTTTACTGTTTGTGGAATGAGCACGACTTTCAAATCGCATTAATAAATTCATTTGGTGGAGGCTTTTGTTTAAGACAGCTAAACCTAATTAGCTTAAAGCCATATATAAGCAAGTGTTAGATTTGATCCAAAGTTGGTAGGGGTCTCTGTTTTCGATGATGTACAGACTGCGTGTTCAGAGTAGTGAATGGAGAAATGCTTTGTTTGAATTGACATGAGAAGGTTGAATACCAGGTCAGGTGGGTAGCAGAGAGAACTCCCATGATTCCCCGCTGGCCTCAACGTCATCTTTTGATATTGATTGATTGATAGCCCCCCTGGCAGCGGAATCTACATATTGTATCTTTAAAGCATTCTAATTATCTGAGTTTGTTTCACCATAGTGTTTTCAGTTCCAGGTCTAAGTAAACCTGGCGGAACACAAGTTCAGTCCTGTGCAGGTTGAGCGTTGGGTCTTGGTTTACCATCCATGCACTGACAGATGTCAGCCAGTTCAGCAGATAGGCACTCATTATGTTACCATAACAACTGTCCGATATGGTATTTCTACTGATCATAAAGATGATATATTGATGATACAAAAGTCAGCAGGCTCTGAGATTAGAGTGATAAAGGAAGGGAGTATCAGAGATACAACATCTGGACATGACTTGTGAAATGAAGCAGTTTTAGAGCATCATTTCTCATTTGTTGGGTGTTGGTGATGTAAACATTACAGTCCTCAGCGTATACAAAATGATCAGCATTTTATGGGTTGATATTCTACTTTTGGTGGATGTACCTCAGATGTCATCTTACGATGCTTCCTGTATTCCTCTTCCAGATGTAGCATACTCATTTGATGGGATGAAATGAAAATGTATTTGTATTATTTGCAAGGTCAGGATTAAGTTATAAAAGTCTCTTTGATCACATGTGAAAACATATAACAGCTAGTGAATGATAAACTGCTGACTCCTGTCTTCAGTGTTCATGCTTGAACAGCCATTCAGAGTCTGCAGGGAGTATGATAACGATTTTAATGAAAAACCTCAAAACAGAAGGAGAAAAAATTAACAAGAAACGAGACAAACATCAGTAGTGTGATCACAACACAAGGATTCATTAATTAGCATGCCTCATGGGATTTGTGTCTTGATGTCTGGATCTATTTACTGTACAGAGTCAATGACATTAAAGGTAGACGTCTTTCTGTGCTCTGTCAGTGCACCTCCCATCCCAGAATACTTTCCCCACTTGTTTAATTAGATCGCCATTTTATATAAAAACACAAACTGTGGGAAGAGTCACATGCATTGAGTCAACCAGAGTTTTTCTGACACCAAGAAATGTATAAGAAATGCTAAGATACCTTTTCAAATGTTGTGTGTGTACTGTTGTGTACTTCTGTTTACGACCGTTCTTCTTCTGTTTTATTTACCATGACTCAAACAAACTTTGTCATACCAATCTAATTCACATCACTCCAGAACAGTAACCCTTCCTGGCAAATTGTGCTGTTATGCGTCCAGAGATATTCACTGCCACCATTGATGTATTAATGATTTCTATAGCTGTGACTAAGAACTAGGGCCCGCCCAGTATGGGCTTTTTCAGGAGACGATGGCAATCCCAGTTTTAGGGAGGAAAAAAGTTCTGATATCGATATATCAGCCAACATCTTTCATAGATCTATCTTCAGTCTTTACGAATATATAGGCAGACGGATAGATATAAACACACTTTTATTGCATTGATCCCTCAAATGGTAAAACACTTTTCAAAAAGGTTTCTTAAAGTTGAACAAAGGCCTTTAGTGTTTCCCACAGGATTTTATGAGACTATGGTGGGGGAAACCGAACCCTCTAGGGGGGTCCGGGGCATGTAGCCCCGGGAGAAACATTTGTACATTTTAAAGTTAGATGCATCATTTTTTTTTTTTAAATTTAGAGGTTAAATGTATGAAAAACTTTTTTCTCTTCTAACAATTTTGTGCTCTTCTAGTGCACAAATTGTCAAAACATAAAATCCAATGCCCATGGAAGTTAAATGGCTTCAGGCTTGACCCAGTGAGACCCTTAAGCAGGCATACTGTTCCTACTCCTCTTTCAGTTATGATTATCACTCCTCTCCAGCCTCTTGTCCACATTTGGATAATTTCTCCACAACATGTTTCTATTTGATGACGTCATACAATTTGCTTGTAATCAGGGGTGCAAACTTGTCACCTTTTGGCGAAATTCGTCGTTTTGGATCCCAAATAGGTCATTTGTGTGATTCATTGAGATCTGCAATAAAAATATTTAGGGGGGGGGGGGTGTATGACTCGAGCTGTCATGTTTCTTGCGGCCGGCGAGCACGGTCCCTGCAAACGTTGAGACCCGTCCGCGTTGTTACAAAATCTTGGAGGTGCGCACCTGGGCGCTCAGACCCTCCGCGGACCCTCCTCTCGCTGGTCGCGGTTGCACAATATCGCCGCGCCGACCGCAAGAAGCATGAAACCTGATTCAATGAGTCAATGTGCAGCACATGGCTAATTTACATAATGTTATTTTTCCGTGAAAACACCGTGGAAAGATTGGAAGTCTGGTTAGCAAGCCGGCCTTTCTGTTAAACATCCTGTCTGATCATATTTACTGTTTGGTAGACATAGGTAAAGTTATTGAGAGTAGGCTAATGCGTGCTAGCGTGAAGGTAACTTCATCCAGCTTTCTGGTTCATTATTATCTCAGGCAACATTAAAGTGACAGCTGGTCAACACATGTAATAAGAGAGGGAAAATAAACTTAAATTCATCCCATTTATAAAAAGGGACTGAAGGTTGGGAGCACAGGTTTTTCATGTTTCACTGAAGCTTTATCAATTTGGAGCATGCCCCCGGACCCCCCCTAGGAGGTTTGGATCCATGTCACCTTTTTCATCCCTGACGATTTTGCACCCCTGTGTAATGTTCAGTATAAATATTTAGAGTATTAACAGCAGCTCAAACGATTTAAGAACATTTCAAAATCAAAACATTCAGAAGTGGTTTATGACCAGTTTATATACTTTTTAATAAGCAGGGAGGGAGACGTGCAGACGCAGAGACAGACAACTGCTCAGCGCACATTGAGCAGTTTGGATGCCATCAGTCTGTTAACAGAAACTGCAGTTTGCCATGTAGTTCACAGGTTAACATATAAACTGTAGAGCAATGATCAATTTAACTTTTTGTTTCTTGTCCGTCCACTTACATGCGCAATGGCACGTTCCCGGACTCTCGCTCGTCCGTTTAGCTCTCTCTCTCTCCCTCTCCAGTGCGGTCCGCGGACCCACCTTTATCTGCACGTTTTTGACATAATGAGGAAAAGAAACTCTTGAAAAAAGGTCTGATCAAATGTTTAGACTTAAAAGTAAACTTTAAGTGCAGTTTTTCAAGACAACAGGTGAGCAGCAGAGCAGCAGAGCTGCACAGCATCTTTAGGCGAAATGGATTTGTTCTGCTCTTTAATTTGTTTTGCAGGTTCTAAAAGAATATTCAACTTGAATCTCGATAGTTAGGTTTACAACTAGTTATGCTGCTTTGTCTGACAGGGTGATCAAACGTCTTTGATTGATTGTGTTTAAAACCTCCGAAACCTGAGCAGCAATTGAAAAGCTCCAAACGGCTGTAAGTTGTAACACTCTGCAGGAGGTAAACAAGGTACGGACCGTTTTAGGGAACGGACAAACAATCACACATTCCGGTGTAGGCTACTGCAGCCACACATCACATTTAACGGGATAAACTGTACTTTAAATGTTCTAAAAAAAATAAAAATAAAAACTTTAAATGTTCTTATAGCCTAGTTGATAATAATTCCCTGTTGCTAGCGGGGCAAATTAGACTATGGCGCAACAGATTAGACTATGGCGGGCCTCCACAGTCTAGTTAATTAATGGGAAACACTGGCCTTTATTGGCCAGAATAACAAGTGCGCTCAATGTATTGGAAAAAAAAAAAACATTTTGAAATTAAAGATTATAAATAAAACCTAAAATAAATAATAAACTTAAATTGAATAAACATAGTTATTTCTATTATCGTTATAGTTATTTCAGAATAAAAAAAATAATAATTATATCTTTCTTACCTCGTCTATTTTTATTTTATATGTATATATACTTTATATTATTATTACTATTATTTTTATAATATATTTCTTTTACTGCTCTTACCTTTTTTTGCTGTTATCTCTTTTTATACAGTTATTATTATTATTATTATCGGCTGAGACATTTATCGGTCCGGCTCTACTGAGAAGAGATGTGTTGTGTTTGTAAAACAAAAATTGAAGGCAACAAAATGTCAGACATTAATGGTTAATACCAGGTTTGACAGAATACCAGGAAGAGCAGTGAGCCAAACTTTCTGTCATAATTATTGTATGGAGTACTACATGTTTTGGTATATATTGTTTATTTGCGTTTGTATTCATATTTTAATGACACTTGTATCAGATCTGTACTCGGTAAAACACGATTTTCAGGTAAATGACTCAACCCTAAAAGCTGGGGATAAAAGGTGTTAGAGAATATCTGAAGTGTTGATTACGTCACATCCAAGCACCCATATGCTTCATTTATCTCCATACACAATAAACATCTCTTGTTGCCTTTTAAGAGCATTTTTATGCAACATTTGACTAAAGCTTGACTGCTGACCGTACCTAAACCCTTTTAGAATAAAAGCCAAATGCTTCCCACATACATCCATCTCTCCCTGCAGTATTTACAGCAGCACGTCTGAGGAGTGGATTTATTGTATGGCAGCATTCAAAATGCTCTCCGTAAATGAGTCTGTGTGCCGGGTTGAGCCGACAAACCTACCCTGTTGCTCATTTGGCCAGAGTGGAGGAAGTAATTATGATAAACCAAAATTACATTCATCATTTAGCTAAAAGTCTGCTGATGTGTGAACAATTTAGCAGCGAGGGCTCTCTGTTTGGAGACGAGAGATGAATTCAGTCATCACTGAGCGGTAAACAGATTTTTCACCCACAAAATGCCGCAGAGTGGTTCATAGTTTGAGGCGGAAATGCCGTCCTAAATTACTTTTAATTTTTACTGTTATTAGTTCGGATGCTGAGATTTGACAATTAGGGAGCTTATATAGGGGTTTCAGTGTGTCCTGAGGCAAACCAGACACACACACACACACACACACACACACACACACACGCACACACACACCGACATACACACCAACACAGTGCCCCACACCGATTCTTTTTCTATGTTCCCTTTCTCCTTCCACATAATGAAACAGGGCCAGCAGAGTGGTCACAGCAGATCCATGACACTGACTCTGGTGTCATTAAGAATCAATAAAGCGTCGACAGAGGGACGAGTGAGAGGAAGAGTGGTGTGAAAGTGTGTGTGCGTGTAGGTGTGCACGTGTGTGAGCGTGTGTCGCCATTCGGTGTCTTTTCTGCGAGCGTTAGCAGAAAGGCGCTTTGTATGCGTACCAATCATGTCACACACAGACAGAGCCCCCTCTCTGTCTCTGACTCGTACCGGCACATGCAAAGACACACACACACACACACACACACACACACACACACACACACACACACACACACACACACACGCACACACACACACACACACACACACAGTGCTGCCCCTGAGAGTCAAGCATGACCACCTAATGGGTTATTTGTTCTCCATTGCTTTGTGTCCATCACACACATTGTAACACCCCCTCCACAATGCACACACACACACACACACACACACACACACACACACACACACACACACACACACACACACACACACACACAGCAAACCACTGCTGTTGTCTCTCGTTTTTTTATTGCTCTCCTGCACTCACAGACAACACATCCATTCATTCATATCACAGCATCCATTCATTGATGCATCACATGCAAACAACAACTTGATTCACACGAGGAATATTCTTGTGTTTATGTTTGTGGTGATGCTTTAAATTGTCAAGGCTCCATCTGTTATGATAATGCTCCATATGTATGTATTAATAATGTACACACAAACTGTAGTGTGAAATACACTCTCTAATAAAAAAATCCTATTCAATATTTGATCTAAGAAGTAGGAAAGGGAAAGTGATGTAAGGTCAGTAATGTAAGGCTACTTTTGTACCCAAAGAACAACTCCAAATTGAGTTGGCTTTTTTTTTTTTTTTTTAGAGTTGATTCATTGTATGTAGCTGTTGCTGGTCCTGGTCTTAAGTGTTCATTACCTTGGTTTTATATTTTCTCATAAATCGATCGATGCTGGCCCGCAGGTCAAACCAAGAGAACACTCTCATGAACCACAAGGCGGCGTCCTCATCACACTCCACCAACACACAGCAAATAAAAAATATGAAAAGAAGAAGTGTTGGGCTCTGCTGCTGGCAATTGGAAATAGAGATGACAAATGCTGCTGGGCTAATCCATAGGAGAAACCACTAAGTGAGAGCTGCTTTTCATGCTTCAGCATTAGGCGACGTTATTTTTTGCTTAGAGATGCACCGATTGAGAAAATCCAATCTCTGACGGATCGGTAATAACAATATATTCGATTGCTGATTCCTATACGATGTTTGGCAAAAGCATAGTTGTCAGCTGCTAGTTTTAGCTTAGACAGCAGGCTGCATCCATGATTCCCCCTCTTTTAACCACCTCTTTCTCGGCCTCCGACAGATCATGTCGTGTACCCACATCCTCCTTGCTCCATGTCTGATCAGAGCGGTGATAGCAGGGCCGTCCTTAATGTTAAGCATATGCAGACAAAGTTTGATGCTTGTAGTGAAGGCACACAAAAAACCCAATCTAATTAGAGATATTTTAAGATATAATTTAAGAATAAGAGACTGTTGTCATATAGACAAGACATATGTACAGTGCTTTTATTCTACGCTCACAAGCTCCTCATCCTAGCGCTCCCAAGTGCACAGCAAGCACTTTTCTTTCCGACCAAAACACATCAGGGGGACACAAGACCCAAGAGTCCTGCCGTAAGAAAGAATCCAGGCTTAATGCACTTCAAAATCGTCAAATAAAAGAGTCCGACCACTTTTTTATGATTTAGTGTTAGACATACATCAGCACAGGAACAAATTAGGACGTAAAGCTCTTATAGTGTTGTGTGTCAGGCAGCATATTGAACAATGATATATGCATCTACATTGAAGACCGTTTACTATTAAACGCCTCAATTGGCTGAACGCAGCTAAACTCTCTTTAGATTTAGAAAAGACGAACAGCGTACTCATGTGGGGCTTTATCATGAAACAAATAAAGCAACAGCATTAATTGAAAATCTAACGTAAAAACAAAATCTTGTTTTGAGCAACATTAGCATAGAAAAACAGAATCTAACATCAGTTGCACTTTGAATATGAGTAACATCTTCCTCAAGTGCACACTCTTTGTTAATAAACCATTTTTTTCATGACTATAAATATATATTTATACTGACTTATCGCTGTAGAGAACAGCCAGTCTCAGGCTACAGCTTCCCTTTCTCCTGGCTCTGTGTCTCTTTATTAGACACAGGGAGCCATCACGATGAGGAAGATTAATCCAGATGTTAAAGTGATACAGTGGCTGTAGGGCTTGGACATCCGGGGAGCTGTCAGGGGGCTTTCCTTTTGGGGATTTGTCTCTATGTACTTTACATCCACTGAACAGCCAGCTCCCTTTATGGCCCAACCATATGCTAGTGCGTTAGCCTGAGTTAGCAGAAGCTCCACCTCCCATTAATCCAAGGTATACTGAATGCATTAGCCTGAGTTTGCAATAAGGTAACAACCACTGGAAGACCGTTGTGCATGCAAATAAACAAGCACACAAAGATGCCTGCATTCTTACTTGCACGCAAACACACACGCAAACACACACGCGCACAGGCAAACACATGCACACATTCACTTATTCTACCACCTGCCTATTAGTCTTGCATTGTTTCCCTCCGCCACTGACACAAGCTGAAAATGCTAGCTTAGATTATTCTCAGCTCAGCAGTTTTAGCACTCCTGGAAGTAGAGTGCAGGAAGGCAATGAAGGTGTTTGTGTGTGTCTGCCTCTATGGACCGAGTATCTTCTTCCAAAGCTTCTACTTTTCTACAAGATACTGGTGGAATGATAGGAGGAAAGAAGAGGTCAGTTTCACGACTGAATCACAATCTGTATCAAGGCTTATATAGTTTTTGTTTTATCCAAGAATGGCGTTCATCAGAGACAGGAGTGTATTGGGGGTTACTAACATTATGGGCCCTATTGCCACAAGCCACATAATCTGGGCGCAACAGGGTTGAGTTTATTCTTTTAATAAAAGCTCTGCTGTGGACGGAAAATGAGTCAAACCAATTGCTGTGCCACCTCAATTTCCTTTAAAAGCCAGGTGGGCCTGTATCAGCGGCATTGGACTTCATATGAACAAATGTACCAATATTTAACAGAGTAATAGGAGCACTGCTGCGTATCCCTGTTACTAGCTCATTGTAAGTGCATTGTGTACTAGCCAAAGGCACATCTAACTATCTCAATGTTACACCAAATAACACAGTGATGACTTAACACCAGGTTTTTGTTGGTCGATGGCACAATCCTGTTTTTTTAATTGTTTAAAGAAAGCAATGTTCTAGTGATGTGTCTATAAAACATAAAAAAAACAGCATAGCAGAAACACATTTTCCACTTACACAACATTGGCACTGTGGGTGAAAATGCATCTTGGAAAAAAAGCAATGACAGATGGCGCGTATTACTTTGCCCCAATGAAAATGACACATTTCAGTTTTAAAGTAGAAATGAACTTCTCTAAAACACTAGAAAATTAACAACCTGCATTTCTTGCAAACAGTTTTTTCCAGTGTTTACATTTGAATTCTTTTTGTTCAGTGTCGTTTTCCCTAAAGACAAAATGTGTCCAAACAACGGACATTTCTTCGATGCCGCGGGTTGGACATTGGACGTGTCGTCACATGACTCTGCCCTGAAAGTAGTTGAAATAATTGACATGGGCAAGTTTACATCGATTAGAGGTTCTGAATGTCGGTTTCGATTACTTTTCGATTAATTGCCAAGCCCTAGTGGTTATCATTTTAGTGATCCGGATCATTTGGCTGAGCCCAGTAAAAAGAGCTCTCTTTTTTTTGACTCCAAAACAGCTCTTCATTTGGTAACTTTTTTTTTATTAAATCAGTCGAATTCAGCAATGTTTTGAACTATGACTGTTAGATGTGCATGTGTTTCACCCAAATTATTCATTGTAATGATCCTAACACGCATAATTCCCAGAATAATACTATTTTAAATTGCGTTTGGTATACATTTATGTTAGACCCCAGAGCACTAGGTGTACCGCGGGTGGAGTGGTGTGGAGAAAAGATCATACCTTCATCCTGTTCTTTATTGAATAAGACAAGAAAAGGGGAAAATGTGGTAAACGGCTCTCAAACCGGCTCCTGTCCTTCACATGAAGGCTGGCACATAGAAGTGATGTGTTTATCATGAACAAACCAAGCTCTAGCATTTTCTTTTTTCCTGCTGTTACCCGACATGCATGTTTCTCATGTGTCCATGCAGCCTTCCGTCATATTGACCAGTGGTGCTTCGGTAGTAATTACCAGAAAATCTAGCCCGGGTTGTTGTTTCTCGTGACCAGGAGCGGGTCGCATTGGCGGAGATAGCACTGCTGAGACGGAACAGAAAATGGACAAACAGTATTAGTGAGATGGAGAGCAAGCGGCGCTGCGCTTCATGAAGCCAAGAGGCTAGATGCTGTCATTGTTGCTGTAGCACTAACCCGTGAAATAGAGTTCAGCCTCCCAGAGATGGCAGCTTACCGCTTGTCCATCGTACACCGAGGAATTCAAATGTTTACAGTGAGAAATGAAGTCAGATTCAAAAGAGACCAACAGTTATGTACACACACACACACACATACACACATGCACACACATCTTCAAGAGAAAAATGCAGCCCATGCTTTGTTGCACATAACCTCAGTGGGACTCATTACATTATCACATTACACACTTTTGTCATCCCCCTTTCACCCCCCCCCCCCCGCCCTGCCTGTTCATTGCCTTCTCTCTTTCCATTTCAGGTGTTTACAGCACATGTGATCCCTGAATTATTCCAGGGGTTAATTGTGTCTGACGCCTACAACTTCACCCTCCCTCCTCATCCTGCTCCATCTTCACGTACCCCACCCCCTCTTTCTTTATTTTTCCTCCATTTCACTTTCAATTACCAAACTGCCAACACCAGGCATGTACAAGGTAGAATAAAACACATGCAACCCAGGAAAAGCACACCAGGGCGTGTGTATGACGCGAGAGGGGCTTCATCCATTTATGCATGCCTCATTTAAGTGTTCCTATTGTATGCATCCCCCGGGAGAATGTATGCAGATGGACTGGTGATGGTGGTGGTGGTAGTGGCATAGAGTTCCATTATGCACGCACACACACACACACACACACACACACCCCCCACAAGCACAAATGCATATGTAGCTGATGTTTTGCTGAGGTTGGGGTCTTCTTCCTCCCGTGCAGAGAGACATAAAGATCAGTGGCCATAACACACAGCCAAGCATACTGCAGTATATAGCTACAATCAAGCTTTTATGTGGACCTGGCACAATAAACGAGGGCAAGAATTGAAAAAGCCATTCTGCATACTGTGGGTCTTCAAAAAGTAAGGACAGTCAACCATAAAGATGGAGTTATGTGGGACTGTGAAAATCAGCCACAGGAAGAGATGTCTAAAAAGAGATACTCGATTCTAAACAGAATCTTTTCCCTGTCCTAAAAGAAGGTTTCTCAGTTGATCAAATGTTTTAGGGCTCCAGATATTTTAACTTCTGACGATAGCTCTACCTTCACATTTATATAAAACATCTAGGATTATAATTGAAGACACCATTTTTTTTGGGACACATTACCTTTTAAGTTTCCTTTTAGAAGAACATGATAAGTCCTCTTATAAGCCAATTATGAAATGCTTCTAGGGGTGCTCAAATTCTTTTAAAAACATCAGTAAAAACCTGATTAATGTAAGAAAATACATATAATGCATCTTAAAAGTAGAGTCAGTTCCAATGTTCAAATTGGACCCCTCCACCTGGGCTCATCGCCACCAGAAGCAGACGCCCACTACAGGGTTGGCATAGGTTTACAGCTTGTACAGTACCTACACTTCAAGCTACTTGAGGATATAACATGTGTCTTAATTGATAAGCTGACAACTTAGCAAGCTAGCCAGTGTAACTACTGGTGTTTGGCACTTGCCTGTCCAACAGACAGCAGGCTTCCCCTCGTTTTGGAATTATTTTTATTCACATGGCATTTCGCCTCACAATGATTACATTTTCTAATCTTCGCCGCTAGGTCTACACCTCTAAGATTCGCCTGTTTGAATGGCGTCCAATCGCTGACTTGTATCCACTCCCAAACTCACCTGCAAGCTGTCATTAGCTGGAGGAAACTCATCCATTCCCTGCCAAAAATACGCCCGGTCAACCAAAACATCAAAATACTGTCAGAGATCAGGGTCTCTGCATTCAGTATCCACCACACTTGTATGGAAATCCTTAACAAATGGTGCATATGCATTCTTAGATAAGTTATATACAGGCTTATGAGGTATCTTTTCCATTTTGTTCCAGCACATAGGGAAGTGATTGTTTAGGTTTTTTTAAGATACCTGTTAGCCTCTTTAAGGGAACACTTTAGTTAAGGTTTTGTGGTACCCTTCAACATATGGTGGAGTTACCTTTACCCCCATCTGGTGTTTGTTGACCAGTCCTGTTCAGTTGACTTCCCACAGGCTTAACAGCTTGAGCAGTTTCTCTGAATGGAGAAGTTACAGATGACATGGATTGGTCTAAATTGGCTCAGGATTACAGGAGATTTCTTTTTTCTCCTTTTTTACTGAATTTCTTTTCATCGGTACAGGCACTAAGAGTGAATAAAAACAGCCTGACATTGCCAGCTGGGTGGAATGCTTAACTCACTCACCTTTAATGCCCTCTCTGTGGAGAAGTACAATGACACCCCAAGGTTCTCCAGGACCTTGTGTCATCAATTGTCACTTAAGTAAGGGACATGCCCCTGATCCCTCATCGTGGCCCTGCAGTTGAGCCTCATTTGCCATCTGCTTAACCACATGGATATACCTAGATCAGCAAGAATAGTCATTTACACCATAGTGGGATGAGTACCGCCGGAAAATTGGAGGAATCCAGTCAGGTTCTGTTGTTGACATCTTCTGGCAAATGAAATGCAATCAAGGAACGATGATGTTATGCAGAATTATCCAAAAAGTACACAGAAGCATCATGGTGTCTGCAAAGTGTTCTTGAAGAAAAAAAAAAAAAGAAGAAAAAAGGGAATTCTCATCAGTAGCCTGCATCACCCAGCAGAGTGTACACATCAGAAAATAAAAAGGCCCATTACTCCTAGCCAAGAAGCACCCAATTAAACAAGATGAAATCTACGGGATTACTGCTGGTGAGGAAGCTGGGTTCCACGCATTAACAGCTGACATCCCCCCAGCTCGCTTCTCATCATTACCGTTAAAGCCAGGCTTCAAGTCTCCCCTACCGCCACCCCCCCCCCCCCCCCGCCCCCAACTACTAACCCATCAAGAACTTTCACAACATTTTTTCCATCCTAACCACAATCCAAACAGTACTCAGCTACAGAACTGCTATCAATCCCTAAAAAAAAAAAAAACCCATCAAACGATGTTGTTCCGTCATCCCAGAGAGGGAATGATTTTAGGTATGACATGATGGATTCTTTATGATGTAGCTTTACATCATTGGCACCTTTTACAGCTTCTCGCATTTTCTCTAAAATCAACACAAATTGGAAGAAACGCATTGGGCCCTTTGTGATTATTTATGCATGGTTTTGTCGTTTGTGTCAGTGTGCGCTTGTAGGAGTGTTGTCTTTTTTCTGCGCTGTCTCTTATTTTGGAGGCCTTACAGTTGGTCGTTTTTCATTTTTACGTCTTTACTATGAGCAATCTCCCTCCACTTTTTCTCTGTTTTATTGGGCTTTCTATTTCTATATACATAATGCACACACTCTTAACTGTATCTCCTTCCTATCCTGATTTTCATACTTTCCTTCTTTTTTTGTTGGATCTTTTTTTCATCAATATACATTCCTGTATCTTAATCATCTGCATAATACCTTGTTTTCCATGTTCCTGATTTTAACCATTGTACCCTTAGGCCTCCCTTCAATCCTTTTCCCCTCTTTGCCCCCCCCACCCCCCACACACCTTCATCTTCCTGTTACTGCCATTGATAGTCCTGTGGCTGCACTTACTGTTATTCCTCAGCGACTGTGTGTTTAACTGCCTATCTCCACTGTGTGCTGGCATTTGGGAGTTCTCATTTACTTCTGTTACGTGTGGTTTTGTAAATGTGCTGAAAAAACATCTAGGCCCTGCAACGATTCATCTTACTCTACCAGGAGAGTTTGCAGGGCTGGGGTTCACAAACACTTGCTGGGAGAACTGCTGCAAATAATTGGTTGGATGGAAGTAGGAAAAGGCAGGGTTTGTCAGGTTCAATTTGAGGGGGGAAATATGGGATTCTGGGATTTAGATAAAAGAGTGGGTAAGAGAATTGGGACGTCAAAGAGGAAAAGGTGCCAGTTAAAAAAAAAAATAATAATAATTTCACAGAAAAATATAAAATCACTTCTTTTCCTTTACCCATCACATGTATTCAGATGCATACAAATGTTTTAAGGCGGGAAACAAAAAGACCCAGAACCGCATTTCTTTTTGTTAGTACTTTAAACTGTGACTTCTTCTCAAGCTGTTGTATTTGACAAGTTGGCAAAATAAACAAACAACTGCATTGAATTAACTGCATAAACATTTCCTCAAATAGTCTACAGCTCTTTTTTTATCAGGATGGGATGATTGCACGGCCTGATTGCTCTGACCTCCACCTCAACGGCAAGGAAGTGTGGACAACAGGAACTTGAAGAATGCAAAGGAGAAATCCTTCCTGCATATCATCTCCTATGCTCTTTTGTAAAGCATCTCGAGATAACACTTGTTATGAATTTGAACTATACAAATAGTGATTGATTTATTGATTGATAAAAATGCTGTCCAAATCAAGCGGCATCCTCCGGCTGATGCAGAAGTGCAAAATCCTGACTGACAGGTGGGATGCTGTGTAACAGTGTGTCAAGAGGCTTAAACCCCACCTCTGGTCCAGCTCTCAGCCTGTTGTTAGGTTGACTGAAACTTAGGTTGAGACAGTATTTCCAGCATTGCGACCGTCATCGATGGAGCTCTAAAGCCCCCCTGCAGTAACATATGGGTGACATCACTCAGGCTTCGTCCATTTATACTTACAGGCTATGGTCCAATTGCATGCTGAGACATAACAATCATAGCCAAAGAGCCAAATTTGTGTCTTCTTTGATGAGATGTCTCATCTGTTAATATTTGCTCAGATTCCACCAACAAGTTTCCCATCTCTGTGGAATGAGTGTTTATACTGATATTGTCTTTTATACGCTCATATAACAGCATTATATCAATTCACCTCATTACCAATGTATATGGTCTCTGCAGCATCGCAGTCATTGGTAAATACAGACACCAATGATATCTGTCATACTGGAAATGATCATTTACGCGTCTTTGTAAGGGCCAGTTTAATTTTTAATAACCCATCTGATATACAAACACACTCAGTATAAATGGCTCTGGGTAGAGGAGGTGATTATTTTTACTTCTTGTTGCTGAAAAGCAGAATCAATTTTCTCTTTGGTGTTCCCGTCGCTTTCTCTCCCTTACTCTATTCCTCATTCTCTATTTGTCACACACTCTCACACACATTAACAAACAAGTCCACAAGTGTTTTTTTTTTTCTCACCTTGTTCCTTTATTTCTTAACCTAGACCCCGACTGATAAATCGACCAGCCGATAAATCGACCAGCCGATAATATCGGCCGATATTAGCTTATTAAGTGACTATGTTTGGCAGCACTTCGAGTCCAAGACAAATTTCCCCAAGGGGACAATAAAGTGTATGGTAGTGTTCCATATCGTACTATTGTTACCGACTAATTTTATTGCAGATATGTTCCAATATTACTAGATTTATTCAACAGTCAAAGATAATTTCATTTGACAATCATACACTAGCAGTTCTCTTTTACCAGCAGTGTGCTGTATGTATATATGGATTACAAACAGCTATATGGATTACAACAAGTATCAAGCGGTGATGGACGTACATGTTCAGTTACTTTAGAGTTGAGTGACCATCTTGTATTCATTGTATATCTTTGTCACAAGTTTTTGATAACTGTATTTGAAGGATGAACGCAGAAAACGTGTATCTATATCAATCTCTAAAGATAAAACATAGATCTAAGAAAGACATCGGCGATATATCGCTATCAGATTTCTCCCCAATATTGATATCGGCCCCAAAAATCTCATATCAGTCGAGGCCCTACTTGGTTTGCCTTTTAACCCCTTGTTTGTCGACTCTTGTTTGTAAATCTCTGCAACTCTCCATTCCTATCTCTCCTTCCGTTGTTTCAATCTCCCCCTGCTGCTTCTGTTTGCGCTTCATCAAACCCTGACCGTGGTACTTCTTTTCTCCGAAACATACCATTTTTGAGGTCTTCTGCTTGAGTCTTAGTTTTCTGTCTCCCTCCTTTCGTCCTTCTTTTCTTTCTTCCATCTCTCTAACCACCTAGTCTTCTCTGGCTCAGTGTGATGGGACACAGGAGGCTGCTGTAATTTGATTGGAGGTATTAAAGTTGATTTGATTAAGCGTGGGCCAAATTACTGGCTGCTTAATGGAATCAGGCCCAGTCACCTGCCAAGGGCCCCTAGTCGAGGAGCTCAGCCTTGACACACACACACACACACACACACACCCCATTTGAAATAACCCCTTTCTTCTGGCTGATTAAATGCTGCAAAACTATTACTTGATCAGACATGCAGCGATATTGTAAAAGCTGGTGGGTCCTGACATCACTTCCCTCCTGCCAGTTATACATGACATCATTTCCTGTGGTCATGATGATTAGAAAAATGACTCCTTGTTTCCAAACTCAACTGCTCCCTTTTTTTAAACCCCCCCCATACTCTTCATTAGAGGCAACAGCAACAACAACAGCAATAACATCAACAGCAACAGCAATAACAATAACAGGTGAGGCGGTGCTTTTAATTACAGACATGCTGGACCTGTTGTTGCTTCCCCTGCCCCTGCAGCCTCGGCCTTAACGTCTTTAAAGATCTGTCAGTTGTTATTCTTTACATTGGTATGCACACAAACCATCATGAGCATGCAAACACACCTTCCTACATTTATTTAAACTGTGCCTGGTCAATATAAATACTGCAATTTTGCACAATAACACGCAGTATGTTGTTTCTCTTTTGAGAGCTACTTACAGCCCTTCACAAACAGTGAAATATTTTTCATTGACATACCAGGCACGTCACCCGACGGTTAATAATGAACCTTTAAGTAAAATATGCAGACAATTCTTTATATTTTATTTTCTGCACAATGGGAAATGTTGCACTCAGAATGACTGCAACATTTTTTTTTTTATCATGGTTTTGTGTGATATAGAAAAAGTCAGAAGTGACTTCAAATATTTAGGGCCCTATTTGGAGGCTTCTTAAAAGCGTTGTCGAAAACTTGTTGACTAAAATTTGAGGTGCATGGTGATTTGGAGCGGGTCTGACTTAGTCGTGTTAGTTTTTCGGCGCTCAGTCTGGGCGCTAAAGTCAGAGCAGGGTACAAAGAGGTTGGATTAAGTTGCTCAAGTCTCATTCCCCTTTAAGATCCAGGTGTGTCATCAACATAAACTAAAGGTATACGCTGTAAACATTTCTTTACTTATTTTCTATGCTGGAATCCTTATATTCTCAAATGCATGCGTAATGGACAATTTGTGCAGTCTGTATTATGATTAATGATTATTACAAATCCATTACTCTCTATTATTAACACCCAACGCAATACATACATGTTTATTGTCTGTATGCAAATTTCAGGCAACAGTCACAAGAACAGTGAGGTTGTAGGTTCAACCTGAAATGACTGGTACTTGTAGCTCCTCCCCTCTTAATCCCTCGCTCTCT
Source organism: Labrus bergylta (assembly GCF_963930695.1). NCBI lineage: Eukaryota > Metazoa > Chordata > Actinopteri > Labriformes > Labridae > Labrus > Labrus bergylta. Next base: position 17,396,795 of record NC_089215.1, on the reverse strand, counting down.
TTTCATGACTGACTCTTGATGTGCAGCACATTTTGTGTTTGCATGTTTTTTTGTTGTCGTACAAAATTGTGTAAATGTGAGAAGTCCAATTGAGAGAATTTGTTAGAGAATGAATGCGAGGCAGTAAAAGCGTCTCCCCTCCTCAGCAGCCGCATTATGTCTGTGTTTGTGTGTGTTCTTGCATTAAGGAGGATGAATGCATCTGCTGCGGACATTTAGTCTATATTGGTTAAATTATGTGTTCATATGTCTGCGATTGCTCTGCGTCGGGGAGAAGATGAAAAGTATATTAAACATTCTGCTGACAGCTAATTATCTGTTTGTTATTGTTTGCTGAATGAACTCTATCATTATTGTAAGAGGATAAATTGCTGTTCCACACGCTGCTCTCTGTTGTCTGTTTCCCATCTGCACCTAGTTCATCTTTCTCTTCTTCTCTGTGCTCATATCTGAAACTTTTTTTACTCTGTAGTTTTCATCCTTATGTCTTTTCGAGTTCTATCTCCCTCTCTGTTGTGTTTCTATAAACGTTTCTTGGCTAATTTTTCTCCACTTTGACCTTTTGTTTCATGTTTCATTTAACTTTTCACCCTTGTCGTTTACATTTCCTTTTGTTTTATTTTGTTTTTTCCTCTCCTTCCTCTTCATCTTTTTCTCATTTCTTCTGCGCATGTTTCAGCTTTGATTTGAGGTCAGACCAAGCGGCCGGCGGTCCTCCAGTGTTGAAAAATGAAGCCGATGCGGAACTCGGAAGCGCAAAAATCCTGACAGTTCCTCGTGTGTCCGCTTGAGGCTGCCTGCAGAAGCACCGGAAGTCACATACGCACCACAGCTTTGATTTTTTATGAAGGATAAGCATGACTCACAATGAGGCGTGTAGCTGACCTGCTTGGCTGGCGGCCGTGGTGTAGCTTCTGGTCAAGAGCTCTCAGTATGTCGTTAGGTTAAAAAAGGATTTTCAGCATGTCGACCGCTGCCGATGGGACTCCAAAGCCCCCTGCAGTAACAGATGGGTGACGTCACTCAGGCGCGAACACACACACACATTTTACAAACAAACATAACATACATGAGCGCTTAAACTCCAGTCTTTTCAAACTCTTTGAGCCTCACTCTCTCTCTCTCATGTAGACGCTTATACAAACACACACACACACACTCACACACACACACATCCCAGCCACTATAGGGATTAAAGCTATAGATCAGATTAATGCCAACCATTTAAGAGATCCTCACATACACACAGTCTCCCTCCATCCTGTGCTCGCCACATGCATTTTTAATCAGAATAGGCCCTCGCTCCACCATTACGCACCACTAATTACCATAATACAGCAGCGAGCGGCGAGAGGTGCCCCCCCGCCCAGCCTGTCACCCTCTGAGCCGATCGTCCCACCAACACCAGCGAGCGCCGCTGTCACAGCTGCTGTTCAGCTACAGGAGCGCTTCTCAAAAAGTCGTTTTTCATTTCTCCATCTTTCTTTTCTTTCCGCTGTGTCCTGGGAATACGGCTGTGTGACTGTGTGTGTGTGTGTGTGTGTGTGTAGATTTATCTAATGACCGTGCAGCAGATGCACCAGATGTTAACGTAACACCAGATAAACTGTATTACATCAGTGTCAATCTCTATCAGTTGACTGTGCCTGCCATGTTGGTCAGTGAATCATTTGTTATTTCCTCTTAATAACACAGTGTAGTCTTTCAGTGATTACCTCAGGCCACACCTTTAATATATGTAAGAGAGTCTGAAATGTCTTCATCCAAACTACATGAATAACTTCTGCTCTGTCGGAGAACATTCAGCTTCCAGGAGGCAGGAAGCAACAGGGTCAAGCCTTTAATGACAGTTTTTTGTTGTTGTATCTGTTGCTATGTGCAATTGAACATATTCACTGTGCCAACAAATGAGTGGAATAGACAAGCGTCAACCTCCGGTCTCGAAAAATGAAGCCAATTCAGAAGCTTGAGGCTGGTTGCAGGAACACCGGAAGTCACATACACACCACAGGCAAAAAAGCTGTTTTTAACAGCATAAATTAACATGTTACAGCCTGGTACAAATACAATATTGGTCTGATTAGTTATATTCATCATGGGCAAACACTGTACGGGGAGGGGGACTTAAAAAAAAAATTTTTTTTTAAAAAAACGATACGTGATATCCATAGTTAGGAGTGTAGCTGACATGATTGACAGGTGGGCGCGATGTAACGGTTCGGCTCTCAGCCTGTCTTTAGGTTGACTGAAAGTTAGGCTGAGACAGGAATCCAAGCATGGCGGCTGCTGCTGATGAGCCTCCACAGCCCCCTCCCGTAACACATGGCTGATGTCACTCAGGCTTCATCCATTAATATTCACAGCCTATGGATAAAGAACATATTCCGAGCAAAAAAGAGAAGGAAACAGTTTAAGCACCGACATGACGATCATTCACCAGTCACGTGATGATCTTCGATGAATCATTTCTCCGGAGACGACCAAAATGAACTCAAAACGACGGGAAAACCAACCTTGTTAACCTGAGATAACAAGAGAAATAAGTTGAGATCTTGAAAAAACAAAACAGGGTTAAACAAAATGTATTTATGTATGTCCACTTAGGGCTTCTGTATCCTCATAAGAATTAGAAAATCATAATGTTTTTTTGATTAACTGGTGATTCCAGTGTCCTGATACTAAGGTATTGTATCATACGAGTTGTGTGTATACAGTAGTTACACCCCTAGTCTGGCTCAAATCAATTCTTACATACCAGCATTAAATTAACACTTGCACACTAGTTGAATTTTGGTCCGTATGTAGAGGAATCATCGGCTGCGTATATTTTCAACATGTGAATCAGTTGTGTGTCTCGTATGTGTCACATCCTGCGTTTGATATGAACTCTGTCTCTGTTGCGTGATAACATTATTCTCTCTCTGTTCTCTGATTTTCTAACAGGGCAGCACAAAGGTCCCTTCTCTGCGACCAGTCGGCTGTACATGGAGACCCCCAGTTGGGCAGGTCAGTCTGTGTGTGTGTGTGTGTGTATGTGTGTGTGTGTGTGTGTGTGTGCGTGCGTGCGTGTGTGTGTATATGAGTGGGAATGCACTCTTGTTTTTTAACACACAATCGCACGTCTCATGACCACATCTATACGTTACCACATCCAGTGATTTCACTGATACGTGTGCTCTGACATCTACAGCACAGCTACCCATGCAGGTGTGTGTGTGTGTGTGTGTGTGTGTGTGTTTTCAGTGGGCTGTCTGTGTGGATGCCTGTGTGTGTGTGTGTGTGTGTGTGTGTGTGTGTGTGTGAAGAGGGGAGAATGTGCTGACTGCAGTGCTTTGGTTCTGGGCATGCCCATTAGAAGTGGCTATAAATCCTGAGTGCAGTGCTCTCACTGTGTCAGCAGTCCAGCCAATGAATGGATATTAAACGCCACAAAAAAGCCTCTTTAATTCTGCCTGCCTCTGCCACACCGCTGCACACTCTCTCCCTCTTTCTCTGTATCTAGCTATCTATCTATCCATCCACCTTTCTTTTTTCTCCCCGTTTTCCTTTCTCCTCCATCCCTCTTGCTCTCTCTCCTTTAGCTCTCTCTCTCTCGCTCTCTCTCTCTCTGTAATAATTGAATAAAGAAAAGAAAAGGGTCCTTTAACCCTAGCTGCCAGGTCTGTTGAGGTGAAAATATCACCAGTTAAGGAGCTGGTATCTAATACATTATTTACAGCTTGTCATGGTGGCCTTTAAATCTGAACTTTGGGCCCTTATATGCTCCCTCTCAATATATATACATACAGTATCAGAAATTAGAAAAAAGCTGAATCAGTAATTCTTCAGGGTTCATGGGATTAGTTTGCTTCTAGATCAGGATCGGTGAGTAGCAGCTGTCAATCAAGCAAAAAGCAGACAACTAAATACTAACATGTTAAACCGTTGAAGTGCTGACAGTTTGGCAGAGGCCGAGTATTATATTGGATGAACTTCTGCAGTCGCTTTTGGATCTTAAACGCAAAGTGTTTTGCCGTTATGTTTCCCAGTTTTCCTGTGTGCACGATGTGTTTTAGTGCGGACTCGTAAACGCTGGCTGTAAACGCTCGGTCCTAATGTTACCCTGCACTACACTTTTCTCTGCTGCAACTCGGCGCTCGCTTCCAAAACCCCTCACTGCAGCTTGATCATAAAAAATGTATTATTATTTCGATTAAATTTTGAGCTTCTGAAGCGTGACCCTGGCTGTAGGTGTGGCCATCTGTCCTACCAGCACATCAATAGCAATCTAATAGCAGGAGGAAAGATCAATCACAACCAGCTTAGATCTGTGGAAATATACACGATCCACGGAGTTCTCAGCCTCTGCACCACTATATTGTGTGTAATATCTTGAGTCCGCTGTATGTATACCTCTGGAGCTAGGCGTTCGGTTTAGCACATTGTTGTTTAAAAATAGAACATAGCACACACAGACAAAAGCGAGGATTAGAGAGCTGCATGGTGGATATGTTTGGGTATTATATTCGTTGACTCATTACAAGAAGAAATAATGGTTGGAACATCTTTGAGCAAACACCAGAGAGCAAACCCATGAAATATTTTATAGTAGAGATCAGCTTAATCAACATATGCCATGAGGGAGTGACTGGAATTTTTAATTTACATAATAACTGAAACACACACACACACACACACACAGTTCCTCCTCCCTCTCCGTAATATCAATTACAGCTCGGCCTGGTTTAGCCTCTATCAGTGTTCGTCAGCAGGCCTCCAGGCCCAATCAAGGCTGTGCAGCCCAATCACACTGACATGGCAGCTAATTGAAAAGTTGTGCGTAGCTCAAAGAGACGATCATTGTTGAAGATCCAGTGAAGCTCCTTTGAAGCTCCACGAGGAGATTTTTGATGGTGATACTGAACAAGCGCTGTTGTGTTGGAAAATGTGCATTCTGTGTACCCATGTATTGGGTCGATAGCAATATTCTATCATTATTTTTTCATTTTCTATATATTGTGAGACTTTATATAAGCTGCACTCTGATAGAAAATTATCCATGAGCAGGGGTGTGTCCATGGACTCCCATTGAAAAATGGTTGGCCAGCCCAGGTGTCACAACAAAATCCTATACTATGATTGGCTATTAGCTGTTTCAAAGCCAGGACTATGTGACTGTTACAATGTAGCACATTTTCTTTTTATTTTGGACTTTAAATTGTAAATAAAAATATCTATTGCATAATCCGGGTTCATTGGGAAAAAATAAGTCCATTACAATTTGCAAGCATTCTCCGGCACACTGTCTTAACTTACAATGAACTAAGTAGCAAAGTTCTGGTTCTTATATACAGAAATTATAATGAAGTTTGAAGATTTCTATATTGCGTCTGTCTTGTGTTACTTTAAAGTGGATTTTACTGTGTAATTTTACATTTACCTTTACATTATTGTATTTTTTTACATTGTTATATTTTTTTTATTTAAATGATGTAAATCTGTTTGATCTGTTTTTAACTTCTATTTTTACTTTTTTCAAGTATATTCCTGTCCCCTGTTTTCTAGAGCTGCTGTAATGGACAAATTTCCCCCACGGGGGATCAATAAAGTTTATCTTTATCTTTATCTTTATCTGATTGGTGGACACAGAAAGACTAAATATATGCTTTTCATTTGTGTACGCGTGCACACAAACTCCATGCCACCCTGCATACTTAGAGCCCCAGTTGAGCTAACCAAGTCAAGAAAATGTAGACAAGCCCCAGTCTATGAGGAACAAACGGTTTTTAGTGATATTAACTTAACATAGGAACGATTCAATGGGGCAGATGGGATTCACCCTGTTTCCTCACTGAGGCTTAGTGATCCAGACTAAAGTAAAATACTGTTTTGCCTTTACATACCTTCTAAATTATTTGAATGAATGTTTTGCCGCTTCCCTTATTTGTTGTTAAGCAGGTGTTTTCAGCCCATATTGTTGAAGTGGCAGTCTGACTCTACTCTACCACTTGTGTCTCTGTCTGGAAAATAAATAAGTAACACTGCTGCATTTATGTTCAACAGGCTTAAGACAAACTTTGCATGAGACTGTGGCTTTCTGGAGGTTGAACTCTGCAAACAGAACCATTTTCAGGTCACTGACAAGCTTCTTCTACTTTTTTTTTTTTTTTTTTTTTCATTTTAGCACCTCACCCTGTGGACGCTTTTTTTTCTGTATGAATAGGACTCGCTTGTTATGTTTTGTTATGAACTCCAGACACTCATAGAAGAGGTTGTTTACGTTTATCACTCAGGATTGTTGCTGACCCCTCACACCCCTCACACCCCTCCCATCCCTCACACAAACTCTTTACTGTGTTGCAGTCTGGAAAAAGATACTGAAGCATCCGGGCCCTCACTACCAGACTGTGTAATAGCTTCATCCCCCGAGCCGTCAGACTCCTTAACATACAGTGACTGACTTTTGCACACTGTATAATAAATGTATACTGTGTATACTGTAGCTGCACTTCATAGGTACATGTAGATCAGTTGATGATGGTCTGCTTTTAAAAACTACCTCTGCCACTGTCACCTTAAATTGCCACTTTATCTGTTTTAGCCACTGTATCTGTTGTTACTTATTGGACTGTTTTTCACTCCACTTTACTTTGTTTACTCATTTAACCATTTCCATCTTCTCATTACATTTAATCTCATATCTCTCTTCATTTTAATTCTCAATTGCCTTGTGTAGCATCACAGATCTAGAGGAACAGTTTGTCTCACTGTGTACTTTGTATATGGTTGAAATGACAATAAAGAGAACTTGGACTTGAGCTGCCTTCAAGTTCTCAAAAGTTGTATTTAACCATAAATTGAGTTATCTAGAATTTTATGCATACAACTGTTTGTTTTGTTTTTTTGCGAAGGGAATGATAAGTCATGTAAGGATGTCCTCACATGTCAGCGGGTATAGTGGATTGAAAAAGGGGAACAACCTTTGTAGGTACTGAGATGTTTATGCTAGCAGTGTGTTTCTTATTTCAATCCCCATCAAAAACTTTGTTTGGCATCATTGTGTACTGTGAGATTTTTCCACTCTGCCAGGTACAGCATGAAACACTTGAAGGGTGTGAATATTTGTATTGATTTTCATTCTTATATATAATTTGTTTTTGCTAGTATGGAACCTTGACAAAAGTCAGCAGCTTCAAAAAGTGTTGTTGATGGTTCCTCAGTGGATGTTCAAGGTCCACAGGTTCACTGCCGAATGGAGCAGAAAACTACTTTCTAACAAACCAACATTTTGTAGTTGTTGCAGTTCAACATGGAAACATGTTTTCCATTATTTAACTAGGCTTCTGAATCTTTAGAAACCTACTATTCAAGCCACTAACATGTGTAACAAGAGTAGGACAGAGGCAAAGATGAGTCAATATTGTAGGCCTAATGTACAGAGGCCATGGTCCTCCAAGTGGGCGGCCTTTCCTGCAAGTCATTTCTGACTCTACTCTGTTAATAAAGATGGTAGACTGACCATCGTCAGGGCCCTCATCAGATGACCCTGTTGAAGTACACATGCCGAAATGTGGCGGTCAAGTGTTGCTGGAGCTTTTTGACCTCTTCAAGCCTTTCACTCTTCTTGCACCTTGGAAGTTGGTGAAGTTGTGCCAGAAATTTCCGCTCTGCTTCTTCAGCGTACAACAAAGTTCAGTATTTATTTAAAGCTCCTGTGTGGAGTTTTTATCTGGTTATGAAACAGACTGAAGTTTATACTGATCCCTTTGTATGACCAACTGAAGTAAAAGAGACAATCAGTGAGAAGATTGATTGTTCATTGGACTTTTTTTAATGACTCTGTCGAGGGGGAGGGGTCAGGTGAGGCAATTACCGGCATGAGGCCAAAAACAGCCTATTTTTTTTTTACCTCTTTCATATCAACGATTCAGTATGAGTGATATGTATGATGCAACAGGAAGCATGATGAGAACATTACCTACACTACTTAAGCATTCACAGGATAAGGACAAAAGTTACCGCTTTGTCCACAGGGGGCGCCAACATTAACACAAAGCTAAAGTTCCTCACAGTAGCTTTAAAAAAGGCCGTCTTTCTCTCAAAGCTGACATCTAACCTTTTCAGTGGCATCAGTGCTGAAAAGATCTGTAATCCCCCCGCACCCACTATTTGTGCCTACATTGAACTATTCAGACCAAATTTATTTTCTAACCAGGCAATCATGTTTATTTTTGCTGTAAAATGACTCCTAAGCCTTCCAAGTGGACACTTGAGGTACTTCATTTCTTTGCACTTTTGCATTGCCTTCATTTTTCAACACTAAAGGTTGCCGCTTGGCTCAGGCTCTCATGTAAAGCAATGTAAATAAATGTCTGCAATGATTAATAGAATACCCTTACTGTCTAACCCCAATGTTATGTAATGAGTTTCCTGAACAGCATCATCTCTCCAGCAGCAAATAGAGCTTCATGACACTTCTCATAATTATACTATTAGGTTGACATTCTTCTGCTGCCCAGAGGTTAATGAAAACTCTTGTTGTTCAACTAGTTCAGAAATTAGTCTCACTTCTTCAATTTTATTTTACATTTGTCACATATTTGCCATCATCAGGAGACAGATGGGGTTGAACTACAACACAATATATAGTGGTAAGATAAACTTGGACTAAAACAAGAGACCAGAGAGGCATGCAGCACAATGAGTATTGACTGATCCTTGGAAGCACAAACTAATCCAAACCGTACCTGTGGCGCTGATTGCTCCGGGCTGATTGCTCCATGCTGATTGGTAGAATTTGACCCCATAGTCATTTGTTAATGTTAGAGAAGCTGTGAGTGTTTGTTTCCTCCTCATTAAAAATTAAAGCTTGGCCTTAATTGGTGTTGGAGCGCAAAGCAGCCAGCGAGCTGTTAAAGCCAGCCTTACATTATTAACACAAATAAACACCAGCATCTGGGGCTAAAGAGGAAAGATCGCCATGGTGATGATTTAACAAACAAACACGCACAAACACATACAGACGCATGGTGATACACAACAAATATCTTCAGTCTATTATTGCTTTGCCCCCTAATATCCGATGATTCAATTCATCTGTAAAGGAGACCCAAATTGCCTCACTTTTTGTCTGCAAATCAAATTGTTTTTGTTGCGTACCTTTACAAAAGGAATGCAAGAAAAAACAACGAGGCAGGATGTAAACATAAAAAAACAAAATTTCAGTTAGGATACTTCCATGTTCATCTACAAGGTTTACAGGGAGCAAAGTTTTCTCCCACGGGTGTACTACTCTTCGTTACTTGAAGAGTGGTTGGAACCAATAAAAACTCCCAATACAGCTGTGAATTAATATTATATTATATTAATATCATTGTCAAACACGGGACGTTGGGGGAACTGCAACCCAAGCTACTGCTAACCTAATATTCAGATTCGTTCAGCTTTTCATTCATCTAGAATTTTTGAAAAAAATAGTGTATTTAATCGCCAGGACCCAAATTATCTGAAGAGGCCTTTCCACTCCGAAATAAAAATTAATGGAGACTACGTTTGAATGCAAAATGAAACAGTTACAAAAGTTAATCCCAAACTCATTACAAAGACTAAAGTAAGGAGGGGCTGCTAGAGGAGCTACAAGAGTAGATGTTGCAAACACATTTTTGGTTAGTATTGCATAACTGTTCATTTATCGAGACGTGTTCATCAGAAGTGGAAAAAAACTGAGATTATCTGATGTTGTTGTTGTTGAACTTGATGTTGAATCTGAATCTGATGCTGAATCTGATGTTGAACTTGTTTTACGAAACAAGTCAGAACCTAAAGTAAAGCAGTTTCAGGCTAAAAACAAGCTTTACTGGGCTTCAATGGCTTTGAGCTAAGCTGCCGCTAGCTTAAGTTCACTTGCTGACTGAACTGCCTGATTTGGTAGACTAACATTTCAAAATGGCAGTGATGTGACACAGTAGTTGGTTAAAACTGTATTACACTTAACAGCTGGTGCTTATTGTAAAGTTTGTGAAAATCTGCAACTTGTATGTAGAAATTGAAACCAAAAATAGGCTGACCGGCATAGACTTGAACCAATGATCGTAGCTCTGTTGTTTCACTGACAAAAATATGACTGTCAAAATCCTGAGAAGGATACAACCCAAGCAGCAACCTCTGGTGTTGAAAAATTTGGCAAATGTGGAAGTGCAAGAAACTGCATTTCCGTGGGTGTCCACTTGAGGCTGGCTCCAAAAGCCAATGAATCCCCATTAGGGCCCATATCAAAATGCCCATGTTTACAGCAGATATAAAAAAGTTGTACAATAAAGGGTACAAGGAGAAGAGTAGTTTTAAAGTATTTCTGTATCTTTAGAATTATTGGATAGAGATATTGGTGTGTAGTGAATGAATATAGAGGTATCTTGTTTTGGGAGCATTATTAGACAGGGGCTACAGATACCCTCTGCTATTGGTTCATGTTAAGTCTATTTCACCCTCTCTTTATCTCTTCTTAGCTTTTTCAGTCACCGGCGCTCTTCTGTCTCTTGGACTCTGCCATAAGATATGGGCTAACTTGTTTCTATTAAGCTGCACACCGGTGTGTGAGCTAGGGCTTTAAAGCCATATGCACTTCTCCCCTGAGAAACGTCTCCTTCTGCCAAAATGACAAGCTGAAAGCAGGTGAGCACACATTTACATAATTCGGGGTGCGGTTAATTTGACTACCTGGTGAGGGCTTTTTGCAACCTCTTAGTCTGTTGTTTGATTGATCTAAAGTTAGGTAGTTTCAGCAATTTCTAATATGGCAGCCACCATCGTTCAGCTTCAAAATGCCTCTTCAGAAACCAACGGGTCACATCACTGATGTCCATGTTTTATACAGTTTAAAGGGCCGCCCTAATCCAATAGAATGTGCATTTATTCATCAGCAAAGAAGGGTTAAAAGGCTCAGTAGGCACAAACTGTGATCAGTGTGGATTCAGAGGCTTTTATGGTCAAGACACACAAACACACAGACAGGAAGAGAGATCTCGGGAGTGTAAATGACGAAAGGTTCTCTGTGAATTTGTTAAAGTGATGTCCAGTGTCTCTGAGCTGCTTTTAACACTCCCAGAAAGGCCATTACAATTAAAGGAGCACTGGTCATAGCAGAGGGAAATGGAGAAGAGTGTGATGAGAGTAAAAGAGGGATGTCAGCACAAAGAGTGGCAAAGATGCTTTTAGCCTCTCTCTGCAGGAGTAATGTCCAATTACTGCTCCGTTTGAGGCCGCCGCCTCACAGCGTCATCAGCACACAAGCACCAAGTTATGGCCCTCTGCAATGGGCCGATTGTCAGCTGCCATGGATCACAATCAGCCGGCGAGTCCTCTGGGCCATCCAGAGGAGAGGGGCATTTCACATCGAATATTCATGTTGTTTTACCCGTTACAAAACGCTGGAAACTCTTAGGCAGTGAATATCAAACATAATCACACAGAGACAAAAGCTGAGTGCTGTTTTTTTTTTTTTTTTTTTTTTTCTTTTCAATTTTACAACTCACATCTTAGTGAAATGTTTGCTTTTGTTCAGTTTGGTATTTTTCTCTGCTGAGTTTACAAAAGAAAAGATGACAGTGTGTGCCTGTGTTTCATCTCCTCAGACTCTGACCAGCAGGTGGTACCAGATGTTTAACTTTCTCGTCTCCGTCACACTTTGAACAGTGCCACAGTTGCTGGATTGTTGCAAAAAAAAATGCTGTGTCGAAACATGTCAGAGCAGTGAATCCTTTTGTTTATGAGTCTCTGTTCTCTGAAGATTGTACCTGTGGGGGTCCCTCCTGCTTAGAAATGTGTGCAGCTTGACGTTCTCTGTGGCTGTGAGGGATCTTTGCCTCCAGAGTCTTTCCTTATTGGTCACTGATATCATTTCAGGATTAAATCAAGGGGAAAAAACACTTGTTTTCATAGTTTCTTTTCACACCCAAGAAAGTTGCATTTTAAGCAATTCTTGTTTGATCACAGCTTGAACAGTAAAGAACTCTACTTCACAGCGATGTGAGAGAGGATGTGTGCATTTTGCATTTGTTGTGCTTTTTTTTCTTGTTTATATCGAGAACCAGATTACTGCTTTCTTTACCACTGTGTCCTGTAGACAGAGCGAGAGGACGAGAGATGCTAACAAGCTTAACAAACAACTTAGAAAGAGCGCTCAGTGATAAGAGGAGCTGGACTCTGTGGTGGTGTTGACATCGAAGAGGATGTTTTCCAAGTTGTTTTGCATCCTGAGTAACTTTTAGCAAACCCCACCATCCCTATGCAACACAAGACCCACACCATTGTGATTGAGCAGAGGGGCTTCTTTAGGGTTTAAAACAAATCAGCCAATAGAGAGACAACTGGATTCTGTCACACATACATTTATGAAAAGACCCGTAGAATCTAAGAAAATACAATCCTAAATGTGCAAAATATTTAAAGCTGCAAGAGGCGTGAGTGGGTCATGGTACCTTAATGCATGTTTGGGTCTGCAGCTGCAGGTTGTGGATCAGCCGTGGGCTCTGCTGCTCCCCACAGCATAGAGAACAAGTTGGGCAACACTTCTGCTTCTCTACACTAGAGGACCAACATTTTAAGTAGATCTGTTGAGGGTGGATCTGGAATGAAATGTGTGAAACTTAAATCGCATGTAAGGGTTAGTACTTGGTCTTACAAAAAAGGTGGCGCTTGGACCAGAACAGTTTTATATGTTGAGCTGTTCATGCAGGCACAATCAATAAACCAGTGAAACTGTAAACAAGTCAAACATTTCTTTGACAGTTACAAATACTTTCTGCTTGACTGCGGCACGAGTAGATTGAGATTGAATTTTTGGGCATGTCCAATCTGCCAAATATGTGATTCATTTGGCTGAAAGCAATGAAAGAAAGGAAGAGAAAGGTTCCCTGCTTTCCAGTAGGTTCATCGCACTGCTTGTGGTGCTCAGGCCCTGCTGAAATCTAGAATCTATCACACAGCACTTTGTCTTTGTGGCATTATATTCAGTTCATTATGCACTGGCACACACACACACACACACACACACTCGCTCCTACCTGTATGCCGAACATGCAGCTTTCAGTCCATCGCAGTAACGTGCTGAGGCTGCTTGTTAGAGTCGATTCTCACCTGTTTAATGACGAGCAGGATGGGGTCATAAATATGTGTGTGTGTAGGTGTGTGTGAGTTTGTGTCAGATTGCCTCCATGCAAGCGAGCGCACACACACACCTACAAATGTGCTGACCATCTAATCATTAAATAGGATAGTTTGCAAGCACTGTCATTACATAATGATGACACACACACACACACACAGATGAGCACAATGTTCTAATTCAGCTTATTCTATTGATGTTGTACAAATATCAAATTGTGGCATATCAAACAATACTACAATGAAAATGTTCAACAGATTCCGTAGCAGCTTCAGGTCAGACAGTTTCACACCCCCTTCCTGTAAAACTTGTTCCTCCCAAACCTCCTCTCTCTCTCTCCGCTCTCTTTCTATGTCTCTCTATCCCCCTTTATTCTCTCATTCATCATGTTGACAACAGCACAGCTACTTTTGTGAAATGGAGAAAAATGTTTAAGTCAGCTTTTCTCTGTCTCTCCCTCTGCTTCCCTCCCTCATCCCTCTTGGCCATCTAGATACGTGTGTGTGTGTGTGTGTGTGTGTGTGTGTGTGTGTGTGTGTGTGTGTGTGTGTGTGTGTGTGTGCGCACGTGTGTGTGTGAGGAGGGCAGATGGGAGTAATTTCTGCTCAGTGGAAACCACTTTACATATGAAGACGCGTATGGGATTTGGCCGCAGATGCAAAGTTGCCAGTTATTAGGGAATTGACTCACTTTGGTTTCCTTAAACCTCATATAGAGGGAACTGTGGATGGCACGCACACACACACACACACACACACACACACACACACACACATATTTATGCAGATTTGCATGTTCCTACAGAAGCAATTTTGTGTATGCAATCATCACACAACTCATATCGCGCAGAAGCAGAAGAAGGCGGGATGTTAAAAAACACATACACTCTCACAAACACAGTATTACACATAAAAAAAGCGTGTTCTTCATCTTCCCATGTGTCACGTCCACTTAGCCCTGATTTGTTTTGAGTAGTGCTCCTGTGTTGTGGGAATATGTGTGTGTGTGTGTGTGTGTGTGTGTGTGTGTGTGTGTGTGTGTCTGTGTGTGTGTGTGTTTGTGTATGTGTATGAGAGTGTGTCAAGTCATTTAGATGCCAATATTGCTCTTCCCCTCCTTTCTGATATCAATAAGCTTCACACAGCCTCCCCCTCTGCTTTGATATGGAAACCTTTGCTCTCTATCGAGTGTGTGTGTGTGTGTGTGTGCGTGTGTGTGTGTGTGTGTGTGTGTGTGTGTGTGTGTGTGTGTGTGTGTGTGTGTGTGTGTGTGTGTGTGTGTGTGTTTTTATATGCATACTCATACACACACGCCCTTGTGTGTGAGTGGAGCGTTTGAGATAATATGACTTTAATGAAAATAGTGCCTTCTATCTGATAAATGGAGTGTGTCTGCGCTTTAGTGGAGGCATGATTATGTCATGGGATTAAGATTGAATCCAGGATATCATTTTGGGCTTTCTCTCATCTGATTGGCTGAAATTTTATGGGGGCTCTTATTGATGGGACCTTCTCTGTTAGTTGTTGGTTTTGGAAGGCTGTGAGATGTGTCAGTGTATTTCAGTAGTTCTGTATGTTTTAACATCGCTGTGGTGACAACAACATCTGTGCATTAAGTTTCCTTATTGCATGAACAAATAGTATGACCTTGCCATTAAGACGACGGAGGATTTTTAAGGCTTGCAATGCGACTTTAAGAGCAGATTTTCTGAACAAAACAATGCTTTCTTCTTCATCCCTGTCGTCACACATCCCCCGCCCCTCCCGTCCTGTTTCATTAGCAGGATTCTGTAAGGCAGGAAAATCAGCCGACAAGTGCTAATAAACATCTGGAAACAAGGTTCTATTAAATGATTCGATTGTTATATGTTTTTCCTTTTAAGCCAGAGAAAGCTTTTTTCTTTTCCGGTTTGTAAAGGCTGTTGGTTCTCCTTCAGTTGCACTCTTAAAATGACACTGCTTCCCTGAGAGGACGTGGCCATCTCTCTTCCTGCATATGCCTGCAGGGCTAACGGTTGGAGTAGGCTGAAGGAAGCATTGTCCGCGTCCATGTGAGCACATAGCCAAGACCAACAAATACAGAAGGAGTTTTATTCACCCCGTTATAGGCCCTACCAATACAGGACTTCTGGGGCCGATATCAATATTAGTGAGAATAAAAATATCTTTTGATCTGTCTTCAATCTGTAGAGATAGATATATATAGATATACACATGTATTGTGTTGATCCCGCAAATGCAGTTATCAAACACTTGTGGAAAAGATTTATAATGAAGACAAGATGGTCACTCAACTGGAAAGTAACTGAGTACGTACGTGTATCACCGCTTGACACTCTGGAGAGTGATACTGCTTGTAATCCTTACAGCGCCCTCTGCTGGTGAAAGAGAACAGCTAGTGTAATACAATGATGCGAAAATGAAATGCTATTTGACTGGTGAATAAATCTAGTAATATCAACGATAAAATTAGCCAATACCGATATTTACATGATATGCTAATATCGGCTGGCCGATTAATCGGTCAAGCTCTAATCAAAAAGATGTTTCACTTTGCAGAATAAAATTTTATTTTACCAAAGAGAACCTGGAATGTAGACAGATATGAATCTGTAACCAATTTCCTCATGAAATAGTTACTAATTATGATTATTTGTTGGGTAAGTGATGATTCCTTCAGGAAGCAGAGAGAATCACTTCCATGATTCCCCGCCAGCCTCCACGTCATCTTTTGTTATTGTTTCCATTGAGAGCCCCCTGGCGGCAGAATATACATACTATTTTCTAGTTATTTGTATCCCTAAAATCTGAAAGACCTAAAGGTGAAATTTTTTAATAGGCTCTTGCTCGCTAATTGTTTTCATGTTGTATTAATTAAAACAGGATTATGCAGACAATGATCTCCCGAGGCCAGATAACTCCCGCTCTTTGCTGCGAAGAACACAAAACACTTTACAACTTTATCTGAAAAACTTTAAACACAGGGACACAACAGACAGAAGTCTATGCTTTTGTTTGCACACAGAACAGATTCCCAGGCTATAGTGGTTTTTACTTTAGATCCATTAAACAAGATTCCATTAAAGAGGAGGCCAACCAATCTAGTCCATAGTGATAACCTGAACAAAGGAACTTTTGGGCCTATATCTAAACAAATCATTGAACTGTGACAAGTCAGGAAAAAGCAATTGTGACTCTGTCTTCTACTTTTCAGTGCATACAAGTGACATTCTTTAAAAATGGGGCCATCATTTCAGAAAATCGAGACAGCATTTTTTTTGTTGATCTGTTGGAATTCTTGATTAAATACAGACACAATATAATTAAATAAGAGAAACACTGGTTACTTCATGAGTTATTGATAGAAATACAGTAGTTGTCAATTGAGAGGAATGTTAAAAATCGTACTCCATGGATATAGGGATGAGATCTTGATTTAGAAAGGGGAAGACTCATCACTTCTGCTCTTGAACTGTGAAAACCAATCCACTAATAGTAGAACAATCTAAGAGCGAGGCATTTCTCTCTCTAACAAACTTTTTTTTGTTCGCTTTTTGGCTGAGTGTACACTCCAACTAACAGAGGACGCTATTAGACAGCAGCCAAGATTCTTGTCTTCATTTCAACCGATAAAAGTGATTTTTAGTGCTGGCTAAAGCCCCATGCAGATTGCACAACTTCTGCCACAGTTTGGCTTTGTTTCCCAGAAAGTTTTTAGAAGCAAGAGAAACAGACTATTTATAGTTTATTTCAGATGCATTGTGACCTCACTGTAAATCATCCCATATGGTGGAGAAGTTTAAAAAAAGTTCTTTTTACATTCTTTAAACATTTTTAGAAAAAGCAACTTCCCAGTAAGACTTTCAAAAGAAAAGTTCCAGGGTGTCTACAGTAAAACTTGCTGAAAAATATGAAACATTTTACAGTTTCAACATGTGGTTAACTGTGGAAAAAATGGAACTTGGTCGTGATTCAAAGTCTGTTGTTATTCAAAAGGGTTTTAAACTATTGGTTGGACCTGTGGTTGTTTGGCCCATCCATTGCAGCTGACTTTTGTCATATGTATAGTATGGGCCTGATTCACAAAAAGGATCGGGTGGCTTTTGTCCCCTCTAAACATGGGAAAACATGCAAACAGCATCTCATTCAGGGTGGAATCGGCCCCTTTAGTGCTAATGAACCTTGTTGCAAAAACCTTGTGATTCTCAAACACTGGTGTGACAATTGTACCGTCCGCTTATAGTTGGTGGTGACGGCATCTAGAGAGTATTTATAAGGGATGTCATGCCCAACTTCCCAGATTTCAGGACAACAACTCTGCCTTTGTATGACTTTAAAAACAAAGTATCTGTAAATACAGTCTGTAAATATTCATTTACATTACAGGTTACCAGTGAAATCAGTCTGGGGCTGCAAGAAGCTCTTCCCAGTAATACAGTAAATACAGTACGTACAGGCTTTGTGCGGAGATGGACTGGGTCATTAATCAGGATAGGTATGGGAGTGTTACAGGCGGGAAACAATATTTAAAACGATGAAACATGTGGAACATCTATAAAGACTGAACTGCTCAATAAACTGTTAAAAGTGTCATCGTTCCATCCAGCCCATCCTCTACATGTGGACAGAATGAGCTCCGTCAGGTTGAGAGCGTGCAGAGAGGTGCTGACAGCTCGGGATCAACAGTCAGATGTTAAACCAAAGCAGACGAACTGCACAGTGCAGAACATTTATGCGAGCATGTTTGTGACTGTCATCAGCACAATATGCTTTTGTGAATTGGACTTTGAGACGAAGAAGAAAGCTGGCTGAATTGATGTGGCACTCTTAGCCGTCATAATCCTTTCATAGTGAATTCCACCCCATGTGTCATATAGCAGGAAAAACTAAGCACAGATCCATTTGGCTGTTTTTTGTCGAGTCGAGGATGAGAAAAAGCTACATCCCCACAAAGAACAGGTGTATGTGTCTTTGTTTTTCTCTTTCTGTGTGTGTGTGTGTGTGTGTGTGTGTGTCTTATAGTGTGTGAAGGATACCCCCGGATTAGGCCTTTCCTCCTCAGTCATGTTGATAAGGCTTTGTTGGGACTCTTTAATCTTCATTAAACATTGAAGTGAAGGTGGAGGAAAAAACTTAGTAGAGGGAGGACCACAATTAAATTTTAAACTGCGAGATAAGGCCCTATCAGTGACTCCCACCTTCCCGCTCTGCTCGGGTCCTCTCTCGGACGGCGTGAGTGGTTGTAGGCATTATAATCTTAAAGCTGGTAAAGAGGGGACAGTGGGAGGATGGGGCTGAAATGGATTGCCTCTCATTTTTTTTATTTTTTTTCGCCGTCCTGCCCTGATGGCAGTGGGCAGCCCTCGAGCCATGCCAGCCAAGCCGGGACACTGCCAGCTCCATTATCTTTTTAATTATGCCTCGTCCACTGGCTCCACGTGGAAGTCCCAGTGTTGCAGCACGAGAGGAAGAGTGCTTTAATAAATGTCAGGCCGGATCCTTATCGACGCCAGCGTGGTTCTGCTGCTTCATCACTTACGCTGTAGTCTCTATTGTACTCTGCTGCAGTGTGTGTGTGTGTGTGTGTGTGTAAGAGTGCACGAGCATGTGTGTGTAAAGGTGACACTTTGCACTTTCCACTGTAGATACAAATGTCCACTGGCAGTAATTTAGTTTAGTTAAGATGACATTTTCACCTGTGAGTGGGAACCTGTTTTCAATCGGAGGCCTGCCAGGGAACGTGCACAGCTCAGAATCAGCAAGCTGTCTGGACTTTTATCTGCACAAACTGTTGTTTTTATCTCATTTACACGTTGACAGTGGTTTAGTTTCTGCAACTGTGTTTACAATAACTACATGCTGATAGGCTTCCAAAGGTCTTTGTGGTCGATGACACACAGCTTTTTGGCATACACTGTTTTCTTACCCACTCACTCCACTGTCTTCATGATTTGAAAAAAACAAACAAACAAATATCTTATATCAAAACTTAGTTCAAAAACTGATGCTACAATAATAATGGATTGCGTTCCGCTTCAGGTGATTGGCTGGAAAAAGAAACAGTCTGACAATATAGAAGAACATTAAAAATGATCAGTTTCTCGTTGTCCAAAGACAACAAAAGGTTACAAACAATCTTGTTTGGACTGCAGTGTTGCATGTAGCCCTGTTGCAGCTGATTTTATCATGCTGCTTTCATCCACTGGAATAGGTCATACTGGTGATGTCAGTTTATTAACCGGTTTAAAAATGTCTTCACTGTATATAATATACTTGTAAAGACACCTGGGCCGCAATGCTAAAAACTCTGACTCGAGACTGGGGCACCCATACAAGTTGACATGATTATTAACAGATTTCTGTGCCTTTTGACCACTAGACTAGAGGCATACCCACAGTAACAGAACCAGGGATTGAATTGAAGATGGCAAATTGTATAAGGATTAGAATCTGAAGACCCGTACAAAGCAAATTATTTTCCTGCAGTCTGCTCGTTTTAACAGTGAAGTGCAAGCAATGCAATATAGGGACCCCTCCCTATAGGGCCCTAGTCGTTTATACTCCTAATGACTAATGGAGCAGCAATAAGAAAGCAGCAAATTACTTTGGCTTTTATGTAAGGGTCAACTTAACAAAAAAAAAAATGGAGGAGTGGTATAAAAGCAAATGCAACATGAAGTATGAGAGGATGTTTCACCCCGGGAATCAACAAGTTCCTTTGTGGTGGAAAGTGATCAGAATACTTTAGCATGATAATGTGTGCAGTTTAATGTGTTTTTACTTACAATGCATTGAACGACTGTTGTTTTTGTTTCTGTCTCAATGAGTTTCATGTGAAAAGTCTGGAAATACCTATACAAATTCCAATATTGATAATGATCAGTAGAAAAAATAAAAGAAAGTGTCTTTTTCATATTTTGGATGACGGGAAATGTTTTCTTTGAACACTGCAAGGCAAGTAAAGGCAGGTTAGCCTATACCTTTGGATGACTTGCCGAAGAGATGGTGGCTCCATATTATTTGTTGAATTATGCACACTGAACCCCATGGTTGAAGCCATAACAACCAAACATCGTTAACCCTCCAAGGTCTGGATTCTTGGGGGGGATCCCTGATTTCCCCGTTCCGGATGATGTACTGCACCTCTCAATTCAGTGGGGTCTTCGAATCACACCAGGTTTGAACCTTTCCCTGGGACCAATTTGCCTTGGGATAGTCCACCAGGGACTTAAGCCAGAAGACTCTGGAGGGGAAAAACGTATCATATCTGTCTTAGGAGGAACTAAAAAATGTTTTTAAGGAGAAAGAAATCTTGAACAACTAAATAAGCCTCCTTCCACCACAACACAGTAGCTGAATAAGTGGAAGAAGGATGGATAGATGGGACAATATTGCAAGTCGGTTGTAAAGTTGCAAACTAAAGTCCCACTACTACGTCTACCTTTGGCAAGGGATCCATGGGGGCTGGTGAAATAGTATAAACGGTTATGTATGTAGTTATTAAGGGCTCTGTGAAACCTGATTTAATTTTTCCCAAACTCCGTTTTTTACCATTTACATTTTTCTGAATGTTTTGTTTTACGACGTGTACTTTTGGAAAAGGTTACGGATATAAGTCACAGATCATTTTATCAGATCAGAAAGTTGATAAATGATTAAAAAACCTTTGTTTGGTGGTTTGGTGGCACCCCCCTTAAACAACTTTTCTTAGTAACATTTATACATTGCTCTCTAATTTGAGAGTTGAAAACAATTCAGCTGTAACATGTGCTGCAGACGATGCTGATAGTATTGTAAACCTTCGGGTTTGTTCTACTAAAAAACAATTGCATAGTTGCCGTATATCAAATCAGCAAATCACATCTGTGTGAGGTCCTTATGGAGTAGATGTCATACAAATAAAGAGTTAAACGTGACTACAGTTGAATTCCCTCAAACAGATTAGTATTCTCCGTATGCCTGTTTATGGTTTGAGGTTTGTCCCATCATCCATAACATATACCCCGGGCTCTCCACAGATCCTGAGCTAACACATGTTCAGTCAGTCCCTAACTGTGTAAGCCTCTGAGGAGAATGTTGCCGATGTAGTGTGAAAATACCCCAATAACCTCCCTTAGTAGTGCTGCGCACCACAGCGAGTGGTTTCAACACAATTAAAGAACTGCTTAATAAATAATTCCAGCTCGCCACAAGTCCCACACTCCCCACCCCAACCTTAATAAATCCATCATAATGGCAGACCAGAGAGTTTTTCCTGTTTTTACTCAATAATTGATGAAGACAAATTCCTCCAGGCGCTAATTAGATCAACAGGAAATTAGTATTTATTGGAATACAGGCCTTCAGAAAAGGTCATATTGAATATTTGCTCAACGTCTAGTCTTCCATGCAACACTTTCATTGTTATGCAAAAGGTCTTAATGGAAAGTCTATTGTCCGATTCAGCCAACAGTGTTTAGAGGTAGAGAGAAGGTGGAGAGGGAAGAAAAGTCAGAGTAAAGAGACAGGAAAAAGGAAGTATTTTATTAGTCAAACTTCAATGCAGGAAACAGAGAGTAGAGGCTTTTCTCTGGTCTATAATGAAGAATCCATCCAGACCTGGAATATGTCTTCAAAGATCCTACTGTAGCTGATTATTATAAAACAACACAAATTGATCTTAGCTTACCCAAAAGGACACAAATCTGGGAAACGTAACACACTTACGTTTCTTACTTACTGGTTTCTTGCTGTTTCTTTTCCAACATTTTCATCAGCAAGGCTCAGAAAACGAGGTTATTTAACATTTTGTTTTCCCTTCTTCAGTAAAAGGAGCTTTCCCCTTTCCTCTGATCCCACACCCTAACTTCCGAGCTCAAACCACCCCCTGCACCTTCATTTGATCTGATCCGAAGTTTGCCTTATCATCACACAGGCTACACATCACAGTGCTTGTGTATTTCTGTTGTTACCAGCACTGATAACAGGTCTACTTGGATCCACTCTGGGTTCTACCAATAGTGATAAACAAGCCTGTAGTAATTTAACGAGATCTGACCCTGACCTGGGGGACCATAATAAAACATGGACCTGAACTGTGCCTAGCCTTGTAATACCTTTACAAGAAGGCGTACGTAATAATAACAGAAAAAAAAAAAAATCCTGAACAGCTTGTCATCGTTTATCAAGTGCTCCCTTACAAAATAAAACCCCTTTCCAAAAGGGACCAGCTCAGGGGAATGAAAAATACAGGGAGAGACACCAAGATTACACTTAATTAAACTGATTTATTTACAACATCAACTACATTGCAAAAGAGATGAGATGTGGACGTAAGTAGGGTCAGCGGTGTAAGGTTGTGGTTGTGTGGAAAGTGTAGTGAGAATGTGTTGGATGGAAAAGGAGGATATAGCAACCAAACAAGGATGACATGCACAGAGTCTCCCTTAAAGGTCTAAGGTGGCAGCTTTTACAGTGGCAGAGAGTATTGGGCCCAGGTCTTCCCAGTTTGGTGTTGATTGCACAGCCACGCCTACCAATTACATGTACCTGCAACACAAGAGCAATGAAGATGTGAGCAAACGAGTCGGATGGCTGTCACACCAGACATGAAAAAATGGATATAACAGAGTGAACATATAGGGCCTATTCATTAGAACATCCCATTGATGGAAACAAACAATCCTCCCCAAATTGTCTAAACAAGTGAAAGCTCTGAAGTCACAGAGTTGGGCCAAGGTGAATGTCAGACTCAAGTTGAGTTAGTAAATCACATGAAGCTGTGAACATAAAATGATCTGTGGTCATATTGTTAGTGTAGATGCACCTTGCAGAGGACATCTTGCGCCATTTGCCCTTCAAGACTCATTGATTCAGAAGTGCACTGTCCCTTTAACGGCCATTTTTCATTTAAGAGCCTCATCTTGGCCTCAAGGAGTTATATGTTCTGAAATGGCTTTCAAGTATACGCTCTTATAGGCTTTGCTACAACTTGCATACTCTTTATGGTGCGTGTGTGTGGAATATATGTGTGTGTGTGTGTGTGTGTGAGGGTCAGTGTGTGTTTGGTTGCTTGAGTGCTAAGAGATACGTTTAATGCACAGCAAATAATTTAGCATGCTTGGAATCAGATCAGATTTTCAGATCCAAAAATGTCTGTTGGACTTTCTAAGTAATGCTGATGAACCTGAGAGGACAGAGCAACACAGATAATAATCTGTCCTCTCTTAACAGATACTTGTTTTTCTTTACCATTTCTTTTCAAAACATACTTTTTTGTGACCGTATATTGTTCCCATTGCGTTGCTGAATGTGTGTCCATGTGTATAATACCTTCTTCACATGGCCACAACTTCTACTTCACAGTATTTATACATAGCTATATGTAGCGTCATAAGTGTTGAAAGTTATGGTGAGCGATAAAAAGGTGACCTTATGGCGTTAAAGACGACGCAATGAAAAAATTTGGGTGCACCTAAATTTTGTGCTGGTGCACCTAAAAAAAAAAAAAATAATTAGACGCACCAGAGCAACCAATGCAAAAAGTTAGTCTGGGGCTCTGATAGCTCATTTGCATTTAAAGCTGTACTCACAGAAACAACCTGTTCTGAGAAGGGCTGAAATAGAGGGTTTTCACAGGCATATTTTTTGGGACATCTGAGACATGTTTAAACTTGTTAACAAATCCCTTGTTCCTTTTCCCTGTCATGTCTGAGCGTGTCATAATGCTGCAGATGGGTTGTATTTCTCACAAACATTTTGTTATACTTTAAATATATGTTCTGCTTTTCATTTTGTAATATTATTATGTTGTTATTATGTCCCTGCGTAACACAGTGAGGCATTGTAATTGTATTGTTTTCACCTTATATCGTACTTAGCAGTACTTAGGTATATTAATGAAAACAAACTTCAAAGTTGGGAATGTCCAGTCAATCGTATCTCTCATCCTCTCAAGAAGAGTCAATAAGCCTTATTGTTTCAGATCTACGCATAAAGGTTTAAGGAGAATTTAGTTTTTCATGAATGTGGTTCAGCCACAGCATATTTTACTGAAGACACGCACAAGCATCTTCATATTACTGAGTGTGTTACTCTGTCTTTATATGAAAAAAGCCTCTGGCACTTGTTTTACACATTTAAACCCGGCTACCTGTGTGTGTGTGTGAAATCAGAACTGCTGAACTGACCTGACAGATGTCTGACGGTTGTTTGTTCATCCTCCTAGCATCGTCCCCAGTGTACATCGAGTGCACTCAACAAGAATTCCTCATAAAGCTTTCAGTCCTGCTTTAGACTCTGCTTTAATCACCAGTGTGCTAATTAGCTCACAGTATGCTAATGCAGCCCGTGCCTTTTCCTTCCCCACTTGTTGTGCTAGCTTATTAGCTTGTGTTAGCATCAGCGCTCATTAGCTGAAGACCAGCCCCCGAAGGAGTAGCCAAATCTCTGCATTGTAGTCCCAGCAGTATAACCCTGTTACACGCTGTGCAAAAAATAATTGAAGCCTATGAAGTAAAAAAGTAATACATTTTGATTGTGCTAGATTCAGAGGCATTTAGCAATGTTATTCAGGTTCATTCCCTGGCAATACGTCCATTATTTTTCAGCACTTTTATGTCTCAACCAGTACTGTGGCTAAAGTTCGACTTCATCCTTATCTTAGTTGAATTCTCAATGCAAATTCTACAAGATATTTATTTAATCATCCTCCTAAGTTTCCAGTGCGTAATGCAGACTTACCTCACGTGCATGAATATGTGTGTAGTAATGTGTGCCAGAGAGCTCTCTTACCTGGCTCCTCTTAATACCCCTCCCTCTCCCCAATTGCACTCAGGTGTGCAGCAGGTGAGGAAGGAGGGAGTGAGAATCAGGGAGAGAGAAGAGGGCCGCATGTAAGAAGTGTAGGTAACCAAACTTCTATTTTAGACACTTAAGACACAATGAACCCCCCCTCTCCCTCCTTTTTTTTTAAGGATTATTACGTTATTATATTAGTTTTTTCATTTCTTTAGTTAAATTACAGGATCCAAATCTTGTTTCTCGGGCTATGATAAGATACGCACCACATTGTCAGCACTCATGGGAAAGAGGGAAAGACAGAAAAGAATGCTGATCAGGATGAAAGGTCCTCAGCCCTCCTGCTGCCGATCTGCCTTGTGATAGAGTGATCATAAAACATGATGAAGCTGTGTGATAGGACAGCAGAGGCCAATGACTGAACAAGGCTTTGATGGGCTTATTATTCTAACTTTGATTTATGGTAATTGACCTCTAAGTGGAGCAAGTCATAATTAATGGTGAGGGGGGAAAAGGCCAGCTCTCCCTCACTCACTCTCTCTCTCTCTCTCTCTATCGTCGTCTCGCAACTCTTTTTTTCCTATCTGCATGAGAAAATGAGGAAGTTGGCAGATATTAGACCTCCTTGTTTTGATAATGACAGAAGACTTATCTCCCTATTCCACGACACACTGTTTTGCAGTTAAGCAACTGATCTCTAGCTGCTGCATTTGATGTGTTAAATAATTATCAACTACTTGTCTCCAACATGTCATTTTAAAATTGTAAAAAATTGTAAATTGTAAACAACACAAAAAAAGATTAAAATGAAAAATAAATTATTAGGTATCTGATCCTATAGGAGCTACCACTGGCTTGACCTTTATAAATGGGATGCTCTAATTGCACATTTTTTTAAGCTTTCGATCTTGACATTTTTCAAGGTCTGACATGCTGATACCAAGTTTGGCTGATTCATCTTTTTTTTCTTTTCTTTAGAGATATATAATTGATAGTAGAGCCTGGCTGATTAATCGCCTGGCCGATATTAGCATATCAAGTGACTACTGGGATCAGCTTATTTTATCACAGCTATGTGCCAATATTTCTAGATTATATCAGTCAAATAGCATTTCTTTGAAATGTCATTTTTTTTTAACTTTTATGTATCGATTACAACCATCATCACTCTCCAGAGTGTCAAGCGGTGATTCACGTAAATGAGCAGTTACTTTCCTGTTGAGTGACCATGTTGTCTTACTTATACTGTATTTATTTTCCACGTGTTTGATAACTGCATTTGAGGGATTAATGCAAAAAAAATTTATATCTATATTTATCTCTACAGATCAAAGATAGATCTAAGAACAATCAGCTGATAAATTGGTATCTGAATTTTTTCACTTCCTGATATAGATATCGGTATCTGCCCCCAAGATTTCATATCAGTCAGGCCCTAATTAAGATCAAACTTTTTTGGAGCTTTTGGATGCTTAGTGTTAATGAAGGACACGGACGTCATACACCCCATCTGTATCCAACTGACGGACAGCTGATTGAATTAAAGTCTCATCCCACTCCCAACCAATCACAGCACTCTTCTTTTACGACCAGTGAATTTAGGACCCAGATGCAGGACACATAAACAGAGGGGTCGATTGGTAATGACGTTTATTGTGGCAAATGGAGATGAAGATGGGTTGAAGATTCTGGAGGTTAGCAGAGTGAAGGGGACGAAGGCTGACCGGACCAGAGTAGGGGTGTGAGTGTGGCTGAGCAGTTTTGACTCCAGAGAGCAGGTTGAGGCAGATGGCTGAGCAGGAAGGCAGGTGGGTGAATGGTGATCCTGAAGCAAAGGAAAAAACAGGGTGAGACTCAAAAACCAAAACAAGCACAAAAGATTAATTTCAATGTTTTTTTCTAAATCTTAATTTAGCCTGAGCCGTAGTCTACCGCAGTAGTTGATACAACGATCTGGCGATGAGTGGATGGAGAGCCGGGGTATATATACTGCTGAGTTGATGAGGAGATGGAGAGCTGGTGTGCAGGTGAGAGCAGGAAGGGAGCCAGAGTGAGAGAGCCATGACATCTTCACAACAAGGCAGTCCAACTTAAACATGACGTCTTTCTCACTGATCCTTTGACACACATTTGACGCTCACACGCCACTGCTGCTGCGTCCGCAACCCCAGCCCCCTCCTTTCCCGCCTGAAAGTTCAGGTTCACCCCTGTGTGTGTGTTTTTTTTAGCTCCTTGGAAAGGAACTCAGGGAGCATCTTTAAAGTCAAGCCTTCAACTCGAGCATCTCTTATTCACACTCAAACTAATCTTGTTCAGAAGTTTTTCAGTATTAAACCCTTTATTATTTAGTATTTTATGCCATAACTTATGGTGAAAGTGTCTTAGGATATGTAAAGACAAACAGAACAAAAAAAAAAGGTATTCAATTATTATATCTTACATAAATTGCATTCTCTGCATACAAATTTCACAGTCTAGAAAGATCCAAACAGCCATTATTTACATCTTTAGCCCGAGGTTTTTAATATAACTAATTAATAAATCGAATTATAGAAACAGAGAAGTTTACTGCTTCATTCTCTTCATCTGCATTCTCTCTGACTCCTGAAGGAATTATCAATTACCCAACAAATAATCATAATTAGTAACTTTTCCATGAGGAAATTGCTCATATCTGTCTGCCTTCCTCTTTCACTTTGCCTGTGTGAATGGTAAGAAAAATTAGTTTTTATCATATTTTATGTGTGTTAATTATCAATAAGCATAAATCTGCAATATTTCCTGCAAAGTGAAACTACTCACAGCAGGACAAACTTTTGACCACGTATTGAGTTTTTATCATTTAACATTCTACCGTAACGTTTTGTTACATGTAAGGAATATTAAATAAATAATATTTTAACGGACACACAATGGAGCCACAGACTGACGGGGAGGAAGGACCTGCAGGCGGCGTGGACGTGCTGATGTGCAGATAAGGCAGAAAGACACTTTGATGCAAAAGGAGGAGGTGCGTCAAAGTTTGTTTTATCCTCCAGTGTGTCGAAGCTTTTTTGCCTCCACTGATGGACATCTGATGTCCACACTGTCGTCATGGTAGTCTGTGTTAAGTTTATGTCGCTGTGGACACAGCATGAAACATGCGGCTCTTGTGTGTTTTTTTTTAGATTAGCTCAGAATGGTTTATGTTTGTGAGTACTGGGCGGTCATCGATCACTGCTGAACATGCTTCAACTCAGTCTATTCTGGTAGGGCTGGGAAATGAATCCAAACCGACATTCAGAACCTCTGACTGATGTAATCTTTCCCATGTCGATTATTTCGATTATTTTCATGGCAGAGTCACGTGACGACGCATCCAAACCGTGAAATGGAAGCGATGTCTGTCGTTTGGACACATATTGTCTTTAGGGAAGACGACACCAAACAAAACGAAGTCAAATGTTTCTACTGTTTTAGAGAAGTTAATTTCTACTTTAAAACTAAAATGTGTTGTTTTCATCTCAGGCGATGCTTTGATCTTAGTTCCAAATATTCAATAAATAACCACAAAAAAGTTAATCAGATATGCACTCTTTTATTAGAAAAAATATCCCAGCTTTAATCGTTTAAACATAAACTGTAAACATATTTACAATAGAGACCATGTGAGTGAACTACGAGGGCAAAAAAAACCAAACAAAATAATTGTTCATTAATCGTAATCGAGTTAAAATGTTCAATTAATCTTGATATTGATTTGAGGTCATATCGCCGAGCCCTATATTCTGGTCACCAGCCAGTCGATTTATTATTTTTTTAAAACCCTTTGGCTCGTACATACACCATCAACTTACAGTCATAAATCTCTCAAATAATCCTTATTAATGAAATCCTGAAATTAAATTGTCTTGCCATGGTACAAACTGTCAGAGTAAATCAAGGAGTGAGTGCGCCCTTATTAGAGCAACATAACAAATTGTTCAAACAAGCATTTTTACAGAACCTTTCCTGAGTCTACACGGCACGTCTACTGCACCGAGGGTAAAACTTTATGATTGTTTTTTGCCGAGCATCTCAAGCAAGTAACTTTACAAACCAGAACCAGACCATGTTGTTCTTATTTTTTTAGTTGGTGTATAGACTAAATAAATGATCTACAGCCTGAGCATACTGATAGTGAAGCACAAGGAGGATTTTTTATTTCTTTTTTTTAATTGGAGCTTCTCCTCACCTTCGACTACAACTTCTCTCGGTTACTGCTCACAATGTTCAAATAATGCCCGCCCAAGAGAGCATCTGTCTCGTCCGCTGTAAAGATATTAATACTGTTAATGAAGCATATCTGGAGAAAAAAAAAGTTCTACAGGTGTAAGCTGCTTTTTGTGAAACATAACAGATGGTGAAAATGTGGTACAAGGAAAAAAAGGTACAGAGAGCAGGAACATTGTTGGGGTCAGTAATCAGTGACTTTGAGATCCAGAAAGATGCAAAATAATGTGGTCTTTTTTTTGTTTAGTAAAAAGCAGGACCATTATACTGAAGGTATCTAAGTCTGACTTCTCACTGTAAACAATAGGGCATGGCCCGAGCCAACCAAACCCCTTCCAGAGAGGGGGCGTGGTCAGACACAGCTCATTTGCATTTAAAGCTACAGGCACAGAAACAGCCTGTTCTGAGCAGGGCTGAAATAGAGGGGTTTATAGGCATAATCAAATACAGGATCAGAGTACATTTATAACAAGAAACTTCACAGACATGTTTTGGAGAGCTCTGAGACTTAGATAATGTGTGACCTTTACAACTTTGTAAGTAGTTTTTGAGAACACATTTTGTCCTAAGAAAAGTTGGTACTCTTAATTTAGCAGGAGATTAAGTAGGAGTTATACTTAAAACAAGAATTTTTAATGTGTTGCTTCCTGTCTCAATGCATCGTCATACACTTTTGCACGTTTGAAACTGACACCTGCTCCCTTTCTCTTTTGTCCTTTCTCTCTTGCCGTCCCTCCTGGTTAGTATAACTTCTCCTCTTCTGTTTTCTACTGACACCCTGTTGCCCTCCTGCCGAGAAGATCAGCAGATTACTTCTCCCAGTGAGTCAGTTCAGCGGGAATAAGCTGGGCCCAGTCTCTCCCTCTTCTCATCATCTCTCCTATATTCTCTCTCTCTCTCCCATTACTTCTGTCCCATGTTCCTTTACTACTTCGCTATCGCGCTCATTTCCCTCCTACTGCTCCTTCTCCATCTATTCCAACGGGGCTTTATCCTCCCCTCTCTCATTTCCTAAAGCAGGCACAAGGGTAACACACACCTCCTCCTCCTCCTCCTCCTCCTCCGCCTTCCATCGCTCCTCTCGTTCAGGTGGAAGACGGAGTGATTAGGACAGGGACAGAGGAGGAGGAGTGGGACAGAGATTGGAGATGTGCTCAGTTCATCTCTTTGGTTTGGATGGAGCGATTAGCAGTGGAGACAATGGGAGAGGAGGGGGATTGAATCTACATGATGGATGTACTCTGTATTTCACCTCTTCTTCTTCTCGCCTCAATTCTTTTGTCTTCTCAGCCCCCTCCCCCCTTCCGTCTCATCTTTCTTACCTCTTTTTTCCATCTCCCCTTTCTTCCTTTTGTTTTGCTTTTCTCCTTTTTTTCTGCATCTGCCCATCATTTGAACTCCTTCATATTCACCACATCCCTCCTTCATTTTACTTTCCCTAAGTCTCACTTGTCTATCTTTTCATAACATTGTTTCCCTTTTATTTTCTGTCTCCTGCTTCTATCCATCTTCATCCATCTCTTTTTTTTTTGTATATTTTTCCCATTGTTTTTGCCCTCCATTTAAATTCCCTTTCCTCCCAGTCCACCCTGACGCCCCATCCCTTCTCCTTTCCTATTCCCTCTGCTCTCTCCTTTTTCCCTCCTCCTTTCTCCTCATCTTGATGCTACCATCAGCTTCCTCTCTCTCTCTCTCTCCGCCTATGTGTTGTCTGTGTCTCTCGGCCTCCCTGTGGTGGTGACAGTGTGACAGCTGTGTGCCGGCCCGATCACACCCGGCCTTTGATCACTCTCCCAGCTCACCATTGTGGCTAATGAGGGGAGCAGGAGGGCTCTGGGGCTCGCATACTGCAGCTCCCGCACTGCCCTCTCTACCTCCATCACTCCTCCATCACCCATTCCCTCACCTCCTCTTGTGTCTGTCTCTTCCTCTCTCTTCTTCCTTTCATCCTCTTCATCCTTCTCCAGACTCCCTTATTCATGCATCCTCATTCTTCTTCTTCTTCTTCTTCTTCTGAGTTACTCGTCACCCTACTTTCAGTTTCTCTTTTTGCTGCCTTTTACAAACTTTAACTGTAAAAAGCTTGAGAAGAAATATTGTAGATGCATTTAAAAAAAACTATCTAAAACCCACACAAATGAAAGTCTAAAGCCTTAGACCTTGAAGCTACATTCACATAAGATCGCAATCATTTATTTTCTTTAGCTACATCTTTGTACACAGAGCAATGCAGGTCATCAGCACGACAGGCTGTTAAATGTATTTACATCTGAGACTCAAAATGACCCTTCAGTTTCTGTCGTTCATGGGGTTATTAACAGGAGTTAATGGGTGAATAATCCACAGAGTCTTTACAACGAGTAAAGAGACTGACAGATGGCCTCTGCAGGACATGACAGGGGGCTAGCAGAGATAGCTCATGTGCTACGCTTGTTTTTAGGTCAGGATTCTTTGTTGCTCACAATATTTTCTTCCAAGGGGCCAATTTCCCCCCAATCTTCCTGCTCTTAGAATTTGCTCGGCAAATTCCATCTAAATGTGCCTGTTAAAGTCCTGAGTGATTCAATGTAAAGGTCGACATTTGGTCCTGAGGCTGGCCATCGAGCTAAGTAAGTGTCCAAATAAGGCTTAAATGGATTTCTTATGTGTGGGGAAATTACAGTTTCTATTTTGACTGACCTTTAGACAAACATTTATGAGGTCACCAGAATAATATTTTGTGGACCGGGAATATTCACATTATTTTACACAGCGATTTTCAACTGAGCCAAGCCATTGTGTTTTAAGATACCTCGTCAGGGATCAAGGTGTAGTTCAGGAGTAAATTTTGCCCCAAAAGTGGTGTAACCGAAAAAGGGCAGAAAGTCGAAGCCAATGACTCTCTAAACATCAGTTCCAAAGAGTTCAAGCACTTGAGATTGTCCTGTGTCGTTGTTTAAAGGGTTTTGGTACACACCTCTACGCTGCACACATACAGACTAACTATAAGAAAGAGACCTAGGTGGTGCAGTGCATGGAGATATTTGTAACAGCACAAACGCATACTCTCCAAGCTGATTTAAGAAGTCTTGTGAATTAATTAATTTGCCCACACCTCTGAGAAAGAAATCATCTAGGTCATGCTGAACATCAGACACAGTACTGTTCATTACCAGTCCCAGTTTCCCAGTTATGCAGACACTGGTTCAGTTGCCTCTTTTTACAATTACAGTAATTTATGTAGGTGCAACTTAGAATATGACATGGTAACACATTCAATTATTAATGCACAAACTGAACTTGTCCTGTGTTTTTGTAAATTCTTTAGCCTACTGTTCTGTCTTTTTATCTTTTTCATTTTTTAACTGAACCTTGAGTCAATGATATAATTTGAGGTCTTGAGAAGCTCTTGTTTCTGAGTAGACCTATTTTGTTTTTTTTACAGTTGTTTGCTGTTGTTTTAGACAAAGAGGACTCTTCTCATTGCATGTGCATAGTCTCAATTACGACAACATTACTGTGGTTGGATGCAAATCATCTTGCTTCAAATGCAACCAATAACTGATCTCAGAGGGCTTATCATAGAAGGCAGTGAATGAGGTTGATGAAGAGGAATCATTATTTCCTTTCTATAGGTTGTTTTTATGATAGTGTTATTATCAGAGGAATTCTAAGGAGGTGTTATGGTTTGCATGTTGAAGAAAACTATTGTGATTCAACAGCGCCGAGAGGCTTGCCTCCGAGGATTTTCACACCATTGTGTCCATAACAAGCGGTCCTGCTTTAGTGTACATAATAATTCAGCAATGTCTGCAGGCAGTAGTTAAAGAAAGCACAAATGTCCACTGGATTCAAGAATGAACTGGTTAAATTGTGGTGGTCAAAGATCAAAGTCACTGTGACCTCTCAAAGTACAGTAATCAAGAAACCATGTGCAAGTTATGGCACGAATGGCACAAAGGATAAGATCATTCATTAATTAAATATTTTTTAAAGTGAATTATCGTGAATCTATGGAAAAGGATTAGGGCCTCTGAAAAAAAAAAAAAAAGTTAGTTTAGTTTTTAGAATCCTGACTTTTTTTCTCTGATTCTGAGATTAAAGTCCGAATTTAAAAAAAAAACTCAGAACCAAAAACTGTCTCTTTCAGTGGCCCTAATCCTCTTCCGTATGAATCAGATAGTAAAGGAATGCCTGGTGGGAATAGCCCAAAATAAAATTGGTACAAACCTCCACATGGCCTAATGCTGGCTTTACACCGACATCTTCTCAAGCGATTTCAAAATCACAGATATAATTTCTAAGACAGAATAAAATCATGAGAGATCTGCTAGATTTGGGGCGTGCTCCTGTGTTCTCTGTTATTTGGTGTAAGTTGGTCTTAAAACTTGATCCGAGCTGTTTTAAGGCAGTATTTTTCTTGACTTGGCATTCGGACAATACATGTTTATTATTACCGCGGGTCTTTAGTCGTTTCTCATGCAAATTGTCTTCTTAAATAACATGACCATTGTTAACAACCAATAGAAGCGGTCTTGTCAGCAGCAAGCAAGGAAGCTGCAAACTGATAAACATGGCCAGGGGTGAATGTGAGGAGCGTGTGGTGGCCAAAGCGCATGGTATCTGTGTATGTTTGTCTTATTCTTGGATCTCAACAACCCCTGGTGGGAA
This sequence comes from Labrus bergylta, assembly GCF_963930695.1. NCBI lineage: Eukaryota > Metazoa > Chordata > Actinopteri > Labriformes > Labridae > Labrus > Labrus bergylta. The sequence goes on along the minus strand of NC_089215.1, from coordinate 17,362,976 downwards.
TAGTGAGAGATAATGGCGCATACATCTACAACATAAACCTTGCACAGAAAAGAAAGACTTGCCCGGATGTCATTTTAGCGCTAACCTCGCTTCAAAGCAATTCTGTCATCTGTTGCCAGGGACATGTCTCATGTATCAGACTTCTGATGATGATTGTTCTTAAATTGGTGTTGTATCGGGTCCTATACATTTTAAATAAAAAACCTCTTCACATCCACGTTGTCCGAAAGGGAAAGACTGGATCGCTTCAATTGAATAACCAATCACTAATTTGTTCGCTTCTTCTCGATCTTCCCATTTAAACGAGAACAACGAAGTCCTCTTGACCGTTTTCAGACCCAGGGCGCATCAACAAAGCAGCTTTTGTACTCAGATGAACTCCAGCATTGAAAAGAGAAGTGTATATGTGAACAAGCAGCTCCTCCATGTCAGCCTTTGTCTCCACAGTCTGTTTGCCCTCAAACACCATCAATCTGGGGCTTCAGTTACCACCATTTGCTTCTGTATATTGAAACCTTCTGCATGTAGAGAAATAATCGAAAAAGAGACATTCACAGACAAAACCCTTATTGCTTATCGATTCTTATCTGTGTTTCTGTCTGCAGCTTTTCACTCTCACTTCCTTCCTTTGCTTGTTCTTATAATTTCTTATAAATCCTGTTCCTTTGCTTTTTTTTTTCATTCTAGATGTTCCTCCCCTTCCTTTTCCTTTTTATTTCCACCGTGCCCTGCTCATTCCCTGCGTTTTGTGATACCATAATCACCCGCTCCCCTCCTCCTTTGAGGTGGTATCACTGAGCTGGAGAAATGAATTTCCCCTCTTGTTCAAATGCAGGTATGGAAAAATATAGGGGGAGGCCAGGGAGGGAAAGAGAGAGAGAGAGAAAGAGAGAGAGAGATGGTGTTAATATTGATCTTGGTTAATTAGATTCCTATTGGAGTCCCATGGGGGATTGGAGCGGTGAGGCTTGGTGTTTGAGTCCAGGCAGGGGGGGAAAAAAAAAGGAGCCAGAATTAGAAGGAATTCCATTTTAAACTGCAGCTTGTTTGGAAATAAAAAGGAAAAGTCAGTGCTTCTCATATTTGATACATTAGAAAAAATCTGCTTCTATGATCTGTCCCTCTCTCTCTTTAATTTAACCTCCTTTTTGTTATATGTTGCCGTCACTTTTTCAGGCTTGAGCACATTTATCTCTTCTGACTTAATTTGCATTTTTTCTCGTGTGTGTGTGAAGCGTGTGCACTGGGACCCCCTCCGTCTAATCAGAGCCTGCATGAGTAGATGTGGTTCAGTGCCCCCTGAAACATGTGTAACCCAGAGGGTGTTGGTTTTAGCAGGTACAACGCTGCACTCCACATGGCTGTGTATGCTCAGAGATTAGGTTCTTGTGTTTTCTCGAATTATTTCACATTGATGTGATCTCTGTGTCACGTGGTCCACAAGTAGGTTTGCAGACAGTGAGCATGCAGGCTGGATTCAGTAAACTGTAACAGGAGCCATTTTCACATATACACTCCTGAACATCTCTAAGGGAATTTCAGGAGAAGTGCACCTGAGATCCTCTTGATATGGTTGTTCACACATGCACCTAACAGCGAGAGGCTAACCCTGTAGGATGGGTGGGGAGTGAGGGGGGTCTCCTGAGGCCACATGACATAATACGAACAACGTGGAAGGTTGATTTGTTACAAGGTAAAGTGATTTTGCTAATTCTTTCAATTGGCAAGATTATTATTTTTTGTTTACAATGTGTTATTATTCTACACAGCTTTCACATTTACTACAGTCCACTTGTTCAACTCGGCTGATTGACTTATCAAATTGTGTTTTTTTATATGTGTATTCTGATACATAGCATCCTTGGGTCCCTTGAAAGGCGTTATATAAATTTAAGATATTATTATTGTTGTCAATATTGTAGTAGTCCATCGCATCATTTTCAGATGTTAAAGGCACAGTTTGTAAATTCCACCACCAGGGGGCTCCCAATCAAAACAATACCAAAAGATGACGTCAAGGCTGGCGGGTAATCATGGGAGTGATTGTCTCTGCTACCCTCCCCCCCCATCCGCTGAAAACGAACTCAGAGATGAGCATAGTCAAGACAAACGGGCTAAACAGACCTGAGAAAGAGAATATGTTTGCCGACGATGTATCCAAGTATAATTTACATGACGTTTTTTCTCATCAGTACGACAGCTTTCAGTATTAATTCTGGCTTCCTCATGAAGCGACCTTTGACGTAACATCCGGTGTTTCCACGGCAACACTAAACATGACACGCCCCCCCCCACTATAAAAACTACGGATTTCTCTGGCTTACTTAACTGTTGGAATTTTTGGAGGTAATGGCAAGTGCTCAACAAAAAATATATAACACATGTTTAGTCAATTTTTAGTTAATATACTTATAAAAATTCTACATATTGTACGTTTGGGAAGTCGACATGTAGTTTGTAGGTGAGAGACTTTCTTGTGATTTCCATATTTTTCCATCACCTTTTAAAAGAGCGTCCATTATCTTTGTGTCGCTCTTAATGCTGTGTTATCGCCAACATCTCTGCAGCGTCTTTGTCCTGCATCCAAAAACCGGCTAACTCTGCCCTTTTTTTTTTTTCACCATGAGACCCGTTTAATTCAGTGCATGATAGATTGATGGGATGATTGACAGAGCCTCATTACCCTCCTCCTCCTCGTCACTGTCCACTCTTTTCTTTTTGCATCTTGGTTCCACCGGCTCACCTGCCAGAATAGTTGACACCCGTCCCTCCATCTGTGCGCTTTGAAGCTGGCCTGACTGGCAGCCCCACCTAGTCTCATCCATCCATTCATTGTCTCCCCCCCCGCCTCATCATTCCACATTCTTAATTGAATCTTTTCACTACACTCCCTGTGGCATGATGGGAAGGGTCGCTCGGTTCTGATTGCCTCACTACACGCTGGGGCATTAAGGACTTTCTTTATCAGGCGACCAAGCTGTCAAACAGAAAATACAAAGTTGTTGTGTGAATGTTTTTCAGCATGTCTGTCTGCCTTTCACCTCCTCGTTGTATTCATCTCTTGTGTCTGACAGTGTTAATAATCAAGCATCGGTCTGCAGATCTGCACAAAGCAGCTGTTTTCTTATCCCTCACTCTGTCTGCTAAGTAGTGGGAGATCGATACACAACTTTGCCATTTTGGCATTTCATTAAAAATCTGATATTGCTCACTCAGTGTCCTCAAGCTGATAACTATAAAACGCTTTCTATTGTTGCATATTTTTTATGTTGTGTTAGGATCGATGGTGAGCTGATTTTATTATCTGCAAAAATTGTTTTATTTCTTATGCTGTGTAAAGATTTAATTTGCAAATAAAGAATTAACCTCAGGGCTTCAAAGCAACTTATCTAAAGGTAGCATGGACTATATATTGTGCTCGTGCACTTTTATAAAGATCTATATCTATAATGGAAATACGCTTAGAGCTGACAGTCTTGATTATTACGGGAAAGAAAAAATATCAGGATAAAGACTTTGAAATTGTTTGTTTGTGTTTTTCTTTTAATGGGACTTACTCACAAGAAAAAGAATGAAACAACAGACGTATTTAATTTGTTGCATAATACCTGCCTCAACAGCTGACACTAAACATCACACACACACACACACACACACAAAGACACAGTGGTGCTAAACTAATCTGTAACGATGACAGATCCTGTCTTTAACTGTTTTGTATTTCTTTTCTCTTTTCTGTTCTTGAGTTTCGATGTATGGCTGCGCTACGGTAACAGTCGAGGGTTATTTGGCTGAACAAGGGATGTAACAATTCACTCAACTCACGATACGATTCAGGATATGATTCTCTCACGATTTATTTTACAAAATGACACTGTAGACAAATGATGACTGAAACAGATTCCTTTACGGTCTCTTCAAAGGTTGGTAATAAGGGGAACAGGATTACTCTTACATAAGCCCAAGTTATCCTCCAAACTCCTTATACGACCAACTAACACTGACAGACTGCAGCTTTAAGATTCCTTTTCTACTTTTTAAGGATGACACGAGGACCCTCTTGTCGGTGTGGTTTGGGCCTCTTAATGTTTAAGGGGAAGTGATTGAAGCTTCTCATTGTGGTGTCGATTAAATGCTGCATCATGCTGGTTGTGTTATTTGTGTAGTTCCCTGCCTTCTTGTAATATTTGCACACAGTTTTGGTCCCGTCTGTTATCTTCTGTCCGCTTTCATTTTCTGTCTTGGGGAAGCCACAATGCTTCCACACCTCCGATTTCAAAGACGGTGGTGCGTCCTCATTTTCGAAATCTTGCTCTGCAGCTGCCAACATGTTGACTCCCGTGCCCGTGTGACATTTAGAATGTGGCTTATTTGGCTCTGACATAGAGATGACTTTGTTTTTTGTTTTTAATTTCTTTACAGAAAAAAAAAAATAGAACTATAAAGTACATTGTGTATCTCCATTCAGCTCAAACATATTGAGATATGATTTTTGTATCATATCGCCCAGCTCCAACTGTCACAGACTCTGCATATGTTAGAACCGCGAGCATGTGTGGTACAATGGGAGGCAGTGGGCAGCTAGTCCACGTTGAAGTCTGGGAGCAATTTACGATGGCAGATATCCCCGTTAGGGACAGTGTTCAACAGTATGTGGAACATCCTCGGTATATCTTACCTCAGCTTCTCCAGGTGAATTTGTGGCCAGTTGTCCTGTTCCTTGTACGGGTTGCATTATTACACTGACTCTCTCTCTCTCTCTGTCTCTCTCTCTCTTGCTTGCTCAGTCACTGTGATCTTGCATGGTTGCGTGGGAACCTAGAAGATAACGGTGTTCTTCATGCGCTGGAATGGTCTTTGTGCCTTCTATGAAACTTAATCCTGCCGGCTCCACTGCACTGACACACAGCTGGTGTTCTCTCTTTCTGAAACATTTACAGCTGATTTTACAACTGTTGTTTGAGGCCACTGGCCACTGTCAATCTTGGTGTTTTGAATAATAAAACATGAGACAACCTCTGTGTGTGTGTGTGTGTGTGTGTGTGTGTGTGTGTGTGTGTGTGTGTGTGTGTGTGTGTGTGTGTGTGTGTGTGTGTGTGTGTGTGTGTGTGTGTGTGTGTGTGTGCGCTTCACCTCACGTTGCTATTCCCCTCTGATATCGGTCTGATTGCCTTCATCTGTCTCTCATCAAGCAACTGTTTGCCCTGCTGCTCTGGACTCATATACACTACTTGGTAGTTATGTTTGTGTGTGTGTGTGTGTGTGTGTGTGTGTGTGTGTGTGTGTGGTGTTTGTTTGTGTGTGTGTGCGCGTGTTCTCACACACATCAGAAAAAAACAAACCTCCACATCCCAAACCACAGGCGTGCCTCTGTGCTGCGCTGATCAGCTAACGAACACACCTCCTCATCTTAGGTTACTTTTTTGGAGTCTGGCTGTGATTGCTGACAGCTTCCACTGATTTATGAGACAAAGACGTCGGAGTTTATTACTTTACATCTTCACAGCTCAGAGTTCAACACAGCTTCCACCACACTTTAGTGAGCGAATGCCAATGACAATGCTTTATCATTATGTGTCTGCAGTGCAGCGCTGATGTTTCTTTTGTTTGTTTGTTTTTGTTGTTATTGCCTTTAATATGCCTCTTGTACTGTTTTTATATGTGGGTGTAACTCATAGATCCCTGCACATACCATTCATATTGATATGATATTCTTTTCAAAACTTTTTTCTTTTTATAAAAGCAGTACTTTTTTAAAAATCTTTTAATAATGTGTAGATTATCATGCTTTGGGGGGGTTCACTTTTGATATTTTAGCTTTTTTCTCTTTTGCTTTATTTACCTTGTAATTAAAGATTAAGTCAGGAATAATGTGGCTATATATGAATGATGGGAGCCCCCCTCCTTTTGTTGTTGTGGTTGTGGTTGTGGGTGTTGTTTAATACACAACAGACTACAGGGTCAGAATACAGCAGTCCGGTGCCCTCCTCAGCAGATACGTAGGTTTCTTTTTTTGCTGGATGCCAGAGCCCACCGCATCAATTTAGCACAGAAAAGAACAAACAGGATGGGAAGTCAGACACTGATACAATATTAAAACATCCGGTTAATTTTCAAAATTAAACAAAATAACGGTTCAGAAAAATGACCGTTTCTGTGTTTGTTTATGTGTTTATAAGGTTTGTATGGCGTTTTATACCACGTACATTGTATTATCTCGCACTGTCGCCAGTTAGTTTGTTTAATTACCGCGGGAATTCTTTTGTCTTGGCACTCTCCGTGCTGCGGACGGAGAACCGGAACCGAAACGGACCGGAGCGGACACGCAATACAATACGTATCTGGTGGAAGTTCGGTGTAACATGAATGTTATACCAAACATGATCTTTGGCCTAGGGGGTGTTATGAACAGGTACACTATGCTTGATTATGACCAATCCAGGCCAATCTAGCACTGAAGTCCAATAACAGAACACCACTCAGGTTCAGATCGGGTTGGCCATTCTTCACCCACGTCCAAGTGGGAGCACGAGTTGCCACCACGACCTGGCCCCGGATATAGATAAGATAATGGATGGATGGATGGACCAAACATGGTTTAGTATTATAACAATGAATAGTTTCTATAAAATACATACGCACATATAAATCACAGGTAAACAAAAACAAACAAACACTAGATTTAGCTGAAATAAAAAATGTTTAAAATAGGACCAAATCAAGAGGAGCTGTCTTTTTTTGGGAGCCAAATAAAGACAGCTCTCATTGCTGAGCTGAGCAAAATGATCCTGATTCCTTTAAAGTGCCAGTATTCCCATTAGAGGTCTGCAACCTGACCCATTACGGAACCCGAGGCCCAACTCCAGGGTCGGGCCGGGTAGGGCTTTGTTTTTAAATACATACTTAAAGCTCGCGTTGGGCCGGTTTCCGTCCTTTTTTCTTTTATTTTTGGCTCCTCTAAAGTTTATGCTCCCTGCTGAAGCACTGACCCAAGTCTATGTGACCCCAGCCGCCCACCATCACTCCTGAGCTGTCACCCGGCCGTGCACAGCGACACACACAAAGCACAAAACTCAACTGAGCGGACCGAACCTAGAAACAGACTGAACCCAGCGGGAGTACCACACTCAAAGTTCAAAACAGGGAAATGGTACCGTGTAGCAGCTGACCGGGGACGTGGTCCATGAAGCAGCAACAGGGAAGCACTCCGCATTAAAAAAGTATTCGAAGGGAAAGGAGGAAGACAGGTTGGACTTTTTTTTTTTTCGGGTTTAAGTCTGGCATGGCTCTGGCCCAAAAATACAGATATTGAGACGGCTAGTGTCTGTTTGGGTTGGATCTTTTGGGCTCGAGCTATGCTCTAATTGCCAACATTTGTCTGTTGGGGCCTGGATAATAATGGATTTGCCCCCACGATACACAATTTTCTTATTTTAATCTTAGAATTGCGTTGATAATAATGGAGTCAGGTTATTAAAAAAATGACTGAAGGATTATATCGGAACCATTTATGTCCTGAAAATATTTGTCAATCCATGGTATGCCTGTAGAGATATTTCCCTTTGGACCAGAGTTTTACATATAAAGAGCGTTTAGAGCGCCTGCTGTATAAAATACTAACTTTTAATCCATGGCAGCTTTGCTCTATGGACTATGAAGACTTGATTTCTCAATCACTGAGATTGCACATAAAACCTTATGATTCCAAGGTCACAAGCTGGCCTGTATGCTTCTTTAAAAATGCAGATTAGAATTGCTTCGGCTAACACTGCACACATATTTGCACTCTGGAATTGTGGGTAGTGCAGTGAATCAGGTTGTAATCAGCAGCCCTGGTGGTTTCCTGTTAAAGCCGGCCCCTGATTATATGTCAGCTTGGCCATGAAAAACACGCCCATCAATCGACTTATCAGTTAATGAATGTTGCAATTAATTGATTTGCCAGACTGCAAATTTGGCTGCTGTGGCTTGGGATTAGAGTCAGCGATGAATAAGAGTAACCCCTCCGTTGTTATGTAGCGTCCAACAAAAGAATGAAGGGAAAATAGAGGAAAAAGGAAAAGCAAGCCGTGAGGTAGCAGAAAAGCTATCAGCGCTAAATTAGTTGTGTGTGAAGAAGCAAACCATTGACTCTGGTATGTGCTGCTTTCCCCACAACCACAGCTCTCGACACACAGGCACAAACACACACTTAACCCAAGCCTGTATATCCACACAAACATGGAGCCTAAGGGCAATGGGGGGAAAGCTGCTGAAACGGCTGTTTCTCTGCTCCCTAGGGGGTCTGTTACAGAAAGCCATTTTAGAAACTAAATAAACAGGTCTGTTAATGGCCTCTCCTGCCTTACCATATTTCTACAGTCAATGGCATTGAATGTCTCAGAGGGGAAAGGTCACGGTGCAGCTCCAAGTACAACATTAAGGATGTTGTGTTTTCGCATGTCAGTTTATAGTGTGGCTGAAGGCAATCATAGTTTAAGTACGTGGTGGTATTGATGCTCTGTTTTATCACTACACATTAGCTTTTCAGTGGAATGGTATTTAAATCAGGAGAGATTACTTAATATTGGAATCCATCCTACAGACGTGGAAACAATGATTTGAATGGTAGTTTAGGATGTTCCGTTTTTCATGTCGTCATATTATAACAAAAGTACTTGGTTTAAAAAAAGAAATATATACTCAGGGGTTGGAAAGACACATACTCACATTTATTATAGCCAAAAATGATAAATCACTCAGTAGATTGTCAAGACCACACTCAGATGCAGAGGATAGTCCAGGACACACAAAAAAAAGTAAGAAAAAAGTTCTTTACTAAAACGTTTGTAGGTCATACAAAGAGAGGCAGTCAGAGAGGGCAGAAAAATCCAATAAGGGCAAATCCACAAAATCCAAAAATCCAAACAAAGCTCAAACCTTGCAATGAAAACAAGGCTGGAATGTTTGAACACACTAAGGAGACGATGACAATCTAGCAGAGGGCTGGGAAAAAAAAGCACAGGTATATATACAGGTCAGATTAATTGCAATTGAGTTTCGTTATTGAGTCACAAGTATGCCAACGCTTTATAAGGCACAGAGGTGTCGTTCATTCCCGTCACTTTAAATGTTAAAGAAACTTGAGTTCGTACACCACAGATCACACCACATTCACACACTGATGGCAGAGATTGCTGGGTAAAGTATCCACCAGGAGAAACTAATCCCAGTCATAAACATTCATACTTTGCGAGGAAGCAGCAGGAGCAACTTGGGGTTTAGTGTCTTTAACAAGGACACATCAGACATGTAGCTGGAGGAGCTGGGGATCGAACCCCCAACCTTTCAGTGAAGAGACTGTGACTGCAATGCATTAATTTTAGACCTTAGTCACTTTGCAATGTTTAAGTAGATAGCCCTACTGTAAATCTATCCGAAACTCAACTTATTACACTGCTCCATATGGTAGACAGCGTGAAAACTGAGATTACTTCTTCCAGACGGTTAATGCATTAATTCAAAGCCAATTCAAAGTGGAAATATCTCAGGCAAAGTGCAGACCAACATTACTGCTCTCTGCTCTGATTATTTGAATCAGACCACCATCTGAGCACAGCAGGGCTGTCGACACAGAGGGCACATTAGAACGATGAAACATCATCTAGCAATGCACAATGTTGACCATTAAAAACGCACAAAGTTAAAGTTCTTATTTTGAGCCGTTTATTTTGTGGCGATCTCAGTTTTAAAAGCTGCTCTTAAAAAAAAGAAAGAATACAATATAACTTTGGACTGATGTAGCAGTGTACGGAGGCATCGCATTAACAGTTTGTCCGTCAGCTCCGTTCATTCCTGTGAATGTGATCTCTCAGAAACATCAGTGAGATGTACATTTGGTCAAAGGCCAAATTCACTCCCATTCTTGGAGGCCAGTCTATCTGAAACACACAGAGGGGAATTTAATTACATCCTGCACACACGTCCTCTTGGACTAAAGGATGACCTTTTTAGAGTGTGGCGGTCATATGTCAAGGACACAGTGATCTCTCACAAAGGTTTTTGATCATAGCCAAAAAAAAAATCCATATGCTAACCATCAAACAATTTTACAACTTCAGTCTGTCATCATGTTCTGGAGACTATTCCGGCACCATTTCCTTGCAAAGTTTCTCAGGAATGCCCTGGGGGGCAAATACCTGATATAGGGCAAAAAACACTTAAGACTTCTGGGTGAAATGATCAGGTTTTGTGGGTCAAAAGTTAAGGTCATGTTACCATCAGTCCGTCTCTCTTAAGTGCATTATATCAGCAATGGAGCAATTCTGGAGTGATTTTTATTATGTCTGGTTATCTATATTTTTCATGCATGTGAGTGATTAAGTCCATCCAAAACCTTTAAGTGGACAATCCTCACGTTCCTTGGATCTCATGTGCCTAGTATTTAGTCTGTAAATGAGTGTGGTTTGACAATAATATCGGCCGATATTAGCATATCCAGTGATTATTGATATTTGTTCATTTTATTGCAGATATGTGCTGATATTACTAGATTTATTCACCAGTCAAATAGCCTTTCATTTGAGTTTCAATGTATTAAACTAGCAGTTCTCTTTCACCTGCAGAGCGTGCTATATGGATTACAACAAGCATTATAACTCACCAGAGGGTCAAGCTGTGACACACATACATGCACAGTTACTTTCCAGTTGAGTGACCATCTTGTCTATGTTATACAGTATATTTTTTCCACAAATGTTTGATAACTGCATCTGAGGAATCAACGCAATAAATATGTTGATCTAAGAAAGATACTGACAGATCAATAGATTCTGTTTTTTTCCTTCACCAATATCGATATCGGCCCCCCAAAAAACCCATATCGGTCGGGCTGTACTATTAAGACATTTCCAGCATACATATATATCCCTGTCCTGGCCACCGTTTTAACTTCATTCTGTGGCGGATTTTTGTAAACAGTAACATGTCTGAAATGTAGAGGCCTTCAATTATATTGTGGTAATCATAATAAGTGTCTGATAAAGCTGTTTTATGAATGAATCTATCGTTCAAACTGGACATGCATTTTATATCACCTTGTCACTGTTATCTTTGGCAGCATGTGCACACCAGTACAAACTATTCTGCTATATTTAGACAAGAATACAGGTTGAATCTAATTATATCAAAGTAAAATGGAAGTCTCAAACCTGCCTTTTTTAATATAAACAATTACATGAGATTAACCCTTCAGTGCATCTCTAAAAGCTTCTTTTACGTCTAATGTTCAGGTGATTGATCTTGAACTCCACGTTTTATATTATAACTGGATGTAAACAATACTGTAGAGCCTGTATAACTCTAAAGGCGTGATATATTATACAGTTCATATATGGCTGTGTACACATATATCTCATAATAACCTGCAGACAGGCCTCGCTCCTACGTTAAAGTCAGCGCTTTGTGTGTCTGCTTGTGTGGAGCTGGAGATAACAGCATGTTAGTGATGGAACAGTGCGTGCCTGAGAGTCTATCTCAGCTAAAACGATGATTAAGGGGTCTTGCCCTTTAAATAGACAATTCTGTTGACCCAATTTAGAGTTGCGATCAATCCAGCACTCGCCACATTCATTGAGACGCCAAGCATTGATTTTCTCTTTTCTGCTGGCCCTGCCTGCACACAGCAAAGGGCGGAGGGATGGGAGCCCAGGGAAGACATCCACTCTACCACTACATGAACATCCATACATGCTTGCATTTTTATGAGCGCATCTCTATGACGCTTTCTTCTTTAATTAACAGCAGAAAAAAAAAACGTTGAAAAGCAAAGCTATTCTTCATGTCAGAAATAATTAAGTACCATAAAAATCCATTTTACATACAATTATTGAAAAATCTCATGTTTTTATATTTTCTTATGACTAGATTTGGAAGCAATTCTACATACAACATTAGTCATTTGGATTTATAATAGTCAACTGTGTTAGACTTATATGACAATTTTAAGCAACATTTTTTTCAATCTAAGCAGCGCTCAAGCCCTTTGGCATTTCCCAAACACACACACACACCTGATCACACACACTGATGTGTGTCCTGAGTATCTCAGCAGCCAGGATAATCTATACGCCTCCTTGGATGACTGTGTTGTTAGGTTTTAATATAATTAGGGTCGGATCCATACTGCACTCCAGTCCAGGCCACACAAGAGGAGACAAACATGAACACAGACTTTTGTACTCCAAGTTCCTCCACACAGAGCTAGAGATATTTTAACAGGTAGAAGCTACTTTACAAAAAAGGGTTTTATCCCTTCATATGTCTACTGTGGCTGGTCAAACATCTAGACCTACACCAGAGTCATGTGATGAGTTAGAATATATGAAAACACAAGTAAGAAGCCAAACTGTAATTTGAGGAATTTCTTGTGGGTTTCAGTCTGACCTACAAAAATATTGTTGCATGTTTATTTGTATTTACTAGAGCATGTCTTTATTCTTCTCTGGCCTTGTAATATTTTCAATGCGTATCCCTTTATATTGAAGATTTTCAGAGTTGGATTTTGTTATTTTAAAACTGCACTGTTGCAATAAACATCAACATAGGCCTGAAATCTTTACTTGGGTGCATTGCTACATTTACTTTAGCACAAACTGACAAAAACAGAGCAGTTTGTGCTAATATCTAGATTACAGCAAAAACCAGGTTGCAGGTTTGGATCCACTGCATTTTTTTATGAGCACATTGTACTGCATGTGTGCAAGTAACAAGCTTTAAAATGACAACACCAGGATTATAAATGTTTAACGCTTAGCTGTTCTGTGCATATACTGTTTACATGTTATCAAATGAGTGCATGTGTGTGTGTATGTGCTCACTGTGCATGCATTCACTCTGATTTAATCTAAATTACTACTTTCACCATAAGTCACAGGTCTTATGCCATGTTTACACGACAACGACTTCAGCTGAAAACAGTCACCTTATGTTGCGTTTCGGCTCTTTGTTTACGTGACAACAGCGTTTTGGGTGCCTGAAAACGCAAAGCTTTGAAAACTGGTTTCAGAGCACTAACTTCTGAAAACGGCACCGTCTCTGTCGTCCTGTAAACTGGCTTTTTGAACATGCCCGTTATGCTTCCAGTCAGTAGCCATGCGAGAGTATATGGACTACAGAAACAATGGCAGACTCCTGAATTCTGTTTGTGAAAATGTTGACTGTCATTATTTCCATTTGGCATTGACTTGAAATGTACTCGCTTTGTAGTTTAGTTTTAGATGAAGTAGCAACCACACCTCATCGTCTGTCAAAACAAACGATCATGCTTTGGCCATTTTGGTTTTTAACTGACAGCTCTTAAGAGGGCAAAGTGTTTGCACATGTGCATGTTGTTCCATTACAAAGCCACACCACTAACTACCGGCCTGGCATGTATTGTATGACCGTTTTAGTGGTTTTAGCTGAGTCGTTACAGACTCCGTCTTTTGTCTTCCATTCATAGTTTTCTCTCTTTTTTTTGTAACTATCCAGTAAAAAGGCTTTCTTAAAAATTCTTCCTGTTTGTCGACTCTAAACTCACGTTTGATTGCGAGAGAGTCGAGACGCTTGTTGTTGGTGAACAAAATCTGTTGCTGATCTGTTCATTTTGTTGCTCTCTTCACATTATAGGAACAAAAGTGTCATATCTATCATTAGTTGTGGTTGTGTGTGGGGTCTCAAACATCTTCATCATCTGTGAAGGTATAAAAAAAAATGCTTTAGTGTTTGCTTAATGCAGATGTAGGGAAGCCTGTTAGAGCCAGTAAAGCTTAGATTGTGTAATACCCGATACATGTTCTACATTTGGAAGGAGTATTTGTGTAAAGAGATAAAAATACAGTTTTTTTACACATTAGTCTTTCTTTGTCATTCGCTGGCACGCCAAAGTGACGAGGAGGCAACCTTCATCCACATCAAAGTCAATGGAGAGCCATGACTGGTCGCCCCCTCCGCTTTGGGTTGTACTTAATTGCACCCTGTCTTTATGTTTTATAAGGTGTGGAGGCCTGTTTACACCACCACACACAGAGTGTGTATGATGGATTAGATATTTATCCTGGTGTTAAACAGGTGACTCATTATAATGCTGCCCCGAGGGATCATTTGAACACCTAGCAAAGGTCTCTCTCATCCCCTTGCATGCACATGCACATGCACATGCACACACACACACACACACACACACACACACACACACACACACACACACACACACACACACACACACACACACACACACACACACACACACACACACACACACACACAAACACACACACACACACAAACACACACTGTTGTCACACTAAATGGCTTTTCATCAGCCATGATGGTTTCATACTTAAAATCAATGACACAGTCCTTTCGGGGGTATTTAAGAGGAGGCATTGAGCTAGTTTTATATGTCTGCACACACATGCACACACACACACACACACACAGTGGCTTCACACGTTATAGAATCCATGACCATCAGATAACACCTCAACCATGTAAATGGAGCTCACAAAGCGGAGTGTAAAATGCACATCTATAATATTGAATGCTGAAAGCTTCGACAGCAGCACTTCATGTCTTCCCAGGCGTTCTGCTTCATCCAGCAGGGACATGCGTGTGTTTGTTTGAATATGTGTGTGTGTGTGTATGTGTGGATATGTCAGGCCCAATCCATGCAACATAGTGTTTTCCCAGTGAAGACAGAGTGAACTCAATCAAATCTATCTCCCTCTCATAGTGTGAGAGATGTCTTTTTTTCAGTCACAGGGATGGATGGAGAGAGGGAGTGGAGGTATCAAAACCTGTTGAATATTTTACAAGTGTACACTTCACTACCCCACAGCAAGAAGTCCCTGTTGGTCTCAGTGTGTGTGTGTGTGTGTGTGTGTGTGTGTGTGTGTGTGTGTGTGTGTGTGTGTGTGTGTGTGTGTGTGTGTGTGTGTGTGTGCGTGCGTGTGTTTGAGTCAGAGCAAGATAGATTCAAGTCTGACAGCTTCCACAGTGGGTATCTCAGGACTTCACATCTAGGGTCTTCAGCTGTGAGTCATGGCCGTTTCATGCCAGCTGCACAAACACAGACACACACTGAGGCCGAGTCAGAGAGTGAAAAAAAAATATATATATATATATATATATATATATATATATATATATAAGACAGAGACAGGAATATTACTTATTCCTCCTGTAGCAGCAAACAAAGACTTGTAACTGAATGTTCAATTTAGTTTAGATATGCACCCAAGAAGCTGTGACAGTGGCGGCCAGCTTCACCACCTGGCTGTCACCAAGAGCTTTGTGTTATGTGGGATAGAGCTTTTGAAGGCCATCGCTTTATTACACCAAGTCACCAACAGGTTATCTGTCAGTACACGCCAAACAGACAGTGTTTTGTACTTTTTTTAAATTATATTACTAATAGTTAACAGTCACAACTGCCTGTCAGACAAGAGAAATTCACCAGCAGCCATTTAAAAAAAAAAGATTAGTTTAGGATTGGCTGTCCAAGGGCCAACTTTGTGTTTGTGAAGCTCATGTATATGCAGCCTCATATATCTGTTTTCTGGTCAACTTAATTCTTCATTTTTTTGGGGCGGCTGTGGCTCAGTTGGTAGAGTCGGTCGTCTCTCAACCGGAAGGTCGAGGGTTTGATTCCCAAGCTCCTGCAGCAAAATGTCCGATGTCTCCTTGGGCAAGACACTTAACCCCAAGTTGCTCTTTGTGTGTGTGCATGTCTGACTGTGTGTGTGTTTGCGGAGCCCCCCGCTGTGAGTTTAAACATGCTCTCTCACTTTTGAAATGATGTGACGCAATATAAATGCACAGACTTGGCCATCAGTATCACACTGTTGGACATAGACAAAGACATAATAATGGTAGAGTTGGGTTATGGTGCTGTTGCAGAATCGCTCTCTGAAAAAGGGAAATGTCCTGAATAAAAAAAGTAAAAGGAAGAAAATCACCAGCTCTGAGTGTTTTTTCTACACCATACTTGAATTCCTTTATTTTTCCAACTTTTAAAATTTTGTTTTGATTTTTTTGTTTTATGTAGCACTTTTTATTTAAAAATTATAAAATATTAGATTGTACATTTACAATCTGTATCGATGGATCTGTGTAAGGCCAGATATCAGAAGGTACTAGGATCGACTACAGATCCCCAACTTACTCTATCTCTGATTTCATCATTCTCTCCCTCTGCCCCATTTTACAAGGTCCCCCCAACCCTCTCTCTCTCTCTCTCTCTCTCTCTCTCTCTCTCTCTCTCTCTCTCTCTCTCTCTCTCTCTCTCTCTCTCTCTCTTGTTTTGATTGATACTCATGCCAGTAAGTCTGGCCCTCGGTTGAACTCTCCAATCTCTGCACCTTTAAATCATCCATGGCCTGCCCACCTTTCCTCCACCTCAACACACAAATAAACACAAACACACACACACCCTGAAAAACAATAAACCAACAGCACAACCCTTTCGTTTGGTACTGCTGGTGCTGCTTGACCCCCTCCTTACTAAGACTACAGTCATTATCCCGTTTCATCATTTTAAAGCTCTTCATCAGTCATCAAGCCATATTCATCAATCAGCTCTACAGATCTGGAAACATCATGCAAACAAACAAACAGAGGACGGACAGTGAAAACAGCTTTACACACAGAGTCGCACACGCAGTCATCACTCACTCGGAGATAGAGACAACACCCTTCTCTTTTATCAATCCATCCCCATCATCCCTCGCTCAGTATCGCTGGCCCCGTCTGTGGGTGTCGTGTATCACTCCTCTTGCATGTTGACAGGCCATCGCTCCGTCCGCCGTGATGGAGGAGGCTTTGGTGGACAGCTAGATCGCTAAGCGGACGCATGAGGGTCTGATTTGCTCTGCTGCAGGCCGGGGATTGTGGTCCCATTGATCAGCGACGTGGTTTGGCTGTCGAAACCTCCAGAAGTAATGCTGTTTCTATTGACATACATGCCAGACAAAGAGGGGCCGCCGGACCTCAGTGAGAAGCACTTGAAGATCACAGAGCATGTATCTATCTTGTGCGATCGGATTCTGAGACCTCAACAGTGTTGTCCATGGCAACTTGACCAGTTTTACTTAATAAAAAAGGTGTTGTCCAAATTTTACAATATGCACTTTTACAAGTTTTGGAATCTTGGTCAATGGAGTTTGCAAATGCACAATGCAAGGTTGTTGACTTGTGTCTGCAGCTATTATTATATTTATTTCTAAACTTTTAGAAGCCTTTGGAAGCAAACCCTTTATGGCATCTCTTAGTTTTGATGCATGCAATTAACACCCTTGAAAGCAGTTGCCTGTATGTTAAAATACACCAACATATCCTAAGGCAGATTTTTTTTTTTTTGACCAACATTGATCTCTGAACCTGCTAATGTCTAACCAGGATGTAGCTCTGGAAGCCAGAGCCATTTCTTCTGAGCTTCAGGTGTAGCCAGTTAAATGACTTCTGGCCGAGACATTTTAGTTCCATTTCTTTTGTTAGGGTCCAACTAGCAACATAAGAAGCAATAAATGAGTTGGTGTTGAGAAACAGCATCGAAGAGTTGCTATTTTGCAGCACATGCAGATATGTAACTGATTAAAAAAATGGATTAAAGCAACATTTTCAGTAGATAACTGATGACAGTTTCTGCTATTGCATCTAGGTGGATTGTATTTGCCCTTTGCTCCCTAAAGTGACTGTTTTCCTGCATACAGCTAATGTCTGCAGGATGCTAGTAGACAATGCAACTTCAACTTTCAACTCAAACCAGAACACTTATGACACCAAAATCCAATTCCACGCCTAAGGAATCTGCATATTTATGTGTATGGAGATCAGGCCAACATGGGCAGATAGTTTTGACCTGTTCCCAGCACAAGTAGCACAGCTGAGCAATTTCTGGTATAAAATGTATGTTAGTCTCTACTCACTAAATCCCCTTCAAAAAATGTAGAATCCTTACACAGGGGTCTGGAAATCAGAGCTGGTTTTTGTTAGTAGTATATTTGTAGTTTGAGCTGTTTTAACCAATAAGGTATCAGAAGGCTTTGGTGTAGCCAGGAAAAGCAGTCCTACAAAACAGAATGAAAATGATCAGCCCTAATGACACACTGGCTCCTATGTTTTTTTTTTTTTTTAACAAGTACAGTCACTTCTTGCTAGCCTTTAGAAATAATACACATTTAAAGGCAGAATGTTTGACATTTTACACATAAATACAGCAGAAATCAATTATATCCTCTGTAAATGTCTCTCTGAGTCAGGACTGTCTACAATGAGTGAGAAGCAAAGTCCCGCTGACTGTGTTGTTGTGAGAGCCGTGTTTACATCATGTTTTCATGGACGGGACGACCTTGTGCATAAAGCTGTTTTAGTAAAGGACTAGAGAAAAGCAGAATAACATACTCACTGATTATTTGGATTTTTAGATCACGGCCATTCATTGTCAATTTATGTGCAATGTGAAGCTATGAGCTAACCAAATAACGCTAACATTAGCCTGCTAACACAACAATGCAGGACACAGGTAATTGCAATTTTTTCCGTCGCTTGTGCTTAACGGTGCATTCTAATTCATAACTCCTTCTTGTGAACACGAGTGGAGGAGGATTGAAGGTGTGCCTCTGGAGAATAGCGGAGGTGTCGCCGAACAGCAGTTGGTTTTTGTTTCATGCTGGTGCTCAAGGGCGACATCTACTGGATCAAAGTAGAACATTCTTCCTTTAAGGCTCTTTAAACCGAGGGACTCTGTCCACTATTCATATCCAGTCTTTGATTCTGTGTAGGGAAATTCCTGCCTGTCAGCGCAGTGCTGCAGAGCCTCGTGATCCATTACAGGCCCACTGACACACAGGATGAGCTATGAGATGTGGATCTCCGCAAAGACTGATTGCTCCAGAATCCCTGCTCAATAGCAGAAATTGAAAGGTGATTTTTAAACCCTGCCGCAACAGCACAGGGGATAATTCCTTGTGATTTCATCAAAACAGGACAAAGCAATGTTTGTGTAATTAGATACCGTTAGGACTAATATTGTGTTGTATGCAAAGTGAGGAGACTTGAAGGTGACTGGTGGTTTAGGGCGTTTTGACCAAGGTATGACACATAGACAGTGGACATTCAATTATTACCCAACCACTACTTTATGAAACTGATTGTAGTGCAGTTATGTCCTTTTAGCTTATTAAAAATGCTGAGCCTCTCCAGTGTATATTGGTGTTCCAAGGTCAATCCTGTATTTGCTGACAACATCCCCAAAATATTGGTCTTTCACAATGTTTGCTGTTTTTGACTGATAACTAAATTTCCCAACCAAAATTTAAAAATTCAATCTTTGCAACCAGAAAAATGATGTGCCAGGCTGGTACTGTAGAAGCTGCTCATTATGTGTCTCCTGGAAAAGACCAGATGCACAATGATGACATGGTGTCACCATTGGGTCTAAGTCAAGTTTATTAGAGAGAATGGCATTAGAGTCTTTCTTCAGGCCCCACTTCACTAATCACAGTACAAAATACTTTTTGAGCATTTTTTAAAAGATGAGTATTTTATGGTTTTACCTCACTACCTCATTCCCTTTATGCTCACTGGACTTTGAATATATTTTCTTTACATGCACTCTGTGAGTAGATTTATATACACAGTAAGATTTTCTTCATTGTCAACTGCACAGCTCCTCCATAGCACATTTTGTACTTTTTGTTTCTTATATTTTTACATTTTTAAATTGTATATTATATATATTTATAATTGCTTCTTATATTTCATTATTTAAGTTCTTGCTATTTCTGCTTTATTTTCCTTCGTTAACTGTTTTTTGCACCAGAACACCAAGACAAATTCCTTGTATGTGTAAATGTACTTGGCAATAAAACACGATTCTGATTCTGATGATGTCTGGTCGCTCTACCTTACCTATCTGTAAAGGCAACAGCCCCAACTGGAGGCTCAAAGAATTGGGAATGCTTTGTTTTTATTAGTATACAGCCTTTCTGGATGAGATTAAGCTTGTGTACACACAGATAAGAGAAGACAGGAGAAACGACATGCTTGAGAAAAGCCTTTGCGTGTACTCATGTCACATGTAATGCAGAAAACAACAGCTGATGCCGGGCAATTGGTAGGAAAGTTTTGTTGTTGTCATGTTGTTGTTTGTCCTTGGCGAGGCAAAGACTACAGGAGGACCATCTTTTACTAGTTTGGGCCTTTGGTTGCTACCACATTAGCTCAAGATTATCCATAATGTAGGTGTCACATGATTCCCATTCAGATGTGTTTTCTATTTAGGATTTGGGGCAATGGGGGTGAAAGAAGAAGAGAAAAAAAGAGATGGAGCCCCTGATGCTGTTTCCACACAATGATGAAAAGTCTAGCCCTGAAGCTAAGGGCTAGCTATGATACTATTGTGTATAGAAAACAGGTACAACCTTCATCTCTTGCTGACGAACAGACAACCTGTTTTGACGTGTCTCCTTGAGCACTTTCTCGTCAAGCATTCTGCTGTCTTGTTTCTCTCTGCAGAGCATTTCTACTGCTTGTTCTTGTCAGTCTCTGTTCTGTTTACATCTGCTTCTCTGAGATTATGTGAGATCGTACTGGGTCAGGTGCAGTTGTATGTATGCATTTTTGAGATATGAGTAACTATAGAATCTACACATGTGCGATATAACACAATTTTTTCTTGGCTAGAATTTAGAAACTCCTGAAGGTGAGTGCACCAGTTGGGCATATGTCTGGCTGTAACGTTTCGTCCAACTATAAGAGATGAAAGTTAGGACCAGCTTATTATGCCTTGCAAGTTGAGGCCCTGTTTGTGTTGCTAATTTTAACAGTGTAACTTTTACACCTTAAATGGAGTAAGGATGAGTTTTGAAAACGCTATCCATGGTAACACAAACGGAAAAACACAAATATTCAAAGGAAAAACACATACTAACACCAAGTTGTGTTTGAAGGATGATTAATGAAAAGGCATTAAGAAAAGAGAAATATTCCTCTATGAACGGAAAAAAATTAAGTTTGCTGTCGTACACCCTGCTGTTGTAGAACATAACAGACCTATGACCTCTTTTTGTTGTTGTTTTTCTCCCAGCTGGTGCACTCAGCTCTTTTACTCTTACCCTTGCCTTATTGCAACTTCTTAGTGCACAGTTGGTTTGGCTGTTGTAAACAGTTATTGTTCTTTCACTGTATTTTTGCCAGAGTAGCTACCAAATGTAAGCTTTGTGCCCCTAGTGGTCAATTGATGCCAACACTGGTTCTTTAAAAACACTGTAGATTATCTCGGTTGACCAAATCAACGTGACTGTTATCTTCTATACCTGACTGTCAGAAGCATAAGTAGAATTCTAAAGTAGCTATCTATAAGTGGCCTGCTAGATGAAGGAGGTGTTTGAGTGTGTCTCACCAGGAGTTATGGTCAAAGAGAAAGCAGACTAAGTGAACAGATGAGGACAATTGCACTTTTCTCTAATCTGCTGTTTACTGCTGCCTTTTGCATGTTCTTCCTCGGCTCCCATCTCCTCCTTCTCCTATTCCACTTTCTCTGTCAAGCTTTTGTTTTTCTGCGCCTTGATTTCTCTTCCCCTCTCATCACTTTTTTTTTTTTGTTACCTCTTCAATCCCTCCATCTCCATTCATCTGTCTCCCTTCTCATTCTCTTCCTGTCCCGCAGCTACAATAGCAATGAGATATTTTGCATTAAGGCCCTGACTGGCTGGGCTAAATGGGGCAGTGTGCAATTAGTTTTGCGAGTACTTATCTCATTAAAGTAAATGAATTATTGATTTAACGACACTCGTGCTTTTAGAGGCAGGCAAGCTGCTTTTATGACTCTCTCTGTTGTTTGAAAGGACACTGTCCATCTTAGCGGAGAAAAAAAAAAATCCCTCCTCTCATTTCAACTGTCTGTCTTTACTTCGCTTACACGCAGGTTTACCATCTGCCATTTGGCTTCGTCTGTCACACCACACGTCACTCCCTCTTCTCTCATTGGATAAAAAGTATCACAACCATTTTGTCATCATCATCATCATTGCTGTTTCCACACTCTCGTAATGAGCAATGTGAAGTATAATAATCATAATAACCATCAAATTGATTCAGCTAATGATTTGTTCTAGTGTCTGCTGAGTACAGCTCATTTTCTCCAGTTGACCATTGGATTAAGGATGATTCTACATTATTATGTTGATGAAAAGAGCAGTGTTTTAGGCGTCTGTTTTGTTGTTTTGTTTGTCTGTCCAATGTTTATTAAGATATCCCAGGAATGCCTAGAATGGATACTCAAACTTGGCTCAAACGTACACTTGTACTTAAAGGATTAATGTGCGACTTTTTGATCCAGTAGATGTCGCCCGAGCACTAAACCAAAACAAAGTACTGTTTGGCGACACCTCTGCGATACTAAAGCCTCCTGTGTCCTGCGTTGTTCTGTTAGCAGGCTAATGTTAGCACACTTTGGTTAGCTCAAAGCTTCACATTGCACATCAGTTGACAAGGAATGACCAGGAACACCAATATTTACAGTCTATGGTTCATACAAAGGACTTATCAATTAGAACGCACCATAATTAAACACCAATAAGCGCAAGCAGTGGAAATAATTGTCCTTTGCCTGAGCAAATGCTTGTGTCCTGCATTCTTGTGTTAGCATGCTAATGTTAGCACACTTTGGTTAACTCATAGCATCACATTGCACATAAATTGACAGGGAATGACCATGACATAAGAAGCTTACGTGACATCCAAATCACCAGTGAGTATGTTAGTCTTCTTTTCTCTAGTCCTCGACTAAAACAGCTTCATACACAAGGTCGTCCCCGTCCATGTAAACATGATGTAAACAAGGCACCGTCAACAGTACAGCTGGTGGGACTCACGCGTCTCACTCATTGTAGACAGTCCTGACTCAGAGAGACATTTACAGACTGTATAGTTGATTTCTGCTGCATTGGTGTGTGAAATGACAAACATTCTTCCTTTAAGGTTGAATTGATTTGATTTTGGCGATGAAAGGTCAAATATACAAGGTACACAAGTAGTGCATGGAATAAAAGTATTTTGTCAAACACTAGACACTTATGGAGCGTATTAATGACTTTAGTCACCAGGTTGTACTGAAATGCAAAGACTAGGTCCAACAGGAACTATTTGTTCACCAACTCGACTCACACAGGAATGACGAAGTTAGGCAAAAACATTTTGAAATCAGGCTCTGAAAAACAGATTTATGAAATATGATCCCATTTTTGATAGTTCCCTTATTAAATTTAGATTTGATAGTTTTGCACCGAAATACAATTAATCTTCCAGGGCTTCTACCAGAGATGACTGTTCAATGTTAAATGGATAGAAATATATATTTCTTTAGCCTATTCCTATTCTGATGCAAAATCCTGAAAATGTAAAGTTACCAAACTAGATTATGATGGCAGATGTGAATGTGCATGATCTGTACTTTTCTTCAATATTCTTCAATTGATTGCTACCAAGCGATTTTCTCAGGTGTTCAATAATGAAGTCAACCTAAGAAACCCCATTAGGTCCCGAATTCCCTCTCTGGTGATCAATAAAAGTATTATCTTATCTTGTATTAAATTGCAATACTAACTTTAGCATCTATTTTGGATTAAATCCTCTTTTGACTGAAATGATGACTAGTTTTAGTCACATTTTTGCCAATTATAGTTTTAGTCTTTTTTTTTTGTCCACAAAAATTAAAAAACATTTCAGTCATAATTTAGTTAGTGAATTGTAGTCAAAACATGTTCTCCCTAATTCAATTAGCCAAATTGTATGATTAGACGTACAGTGGAGGGGATTTCAGACCACCACCAACATTTAAGTCTCGTCTCATTCACAATAGAGACATACGTTTTGTCAGATTATTTGTAATATCTATACAACAATCTCTTTTTTTAGCTCGTGATCATATTGTCTTCTTCATGAAAAAAACGTTGGTTGACGAATATTCATCTTTATATTTTTAGTTAATGAAATAAACCTGTTAAAATGCAAATTTTTCAGCAGAAACAAACCTGTTACAAATGATTGCTTTTGGTCTAAACAAATAATTTATTCATTGGTTAAGACTGTGAAAGTAAATGTTTTTGACTACTTGAGACTACTTCCATATTTTATAAAATCTATGGTTTTTACATTTTATGCCTGGTTAGCGTTATGGAAACACAATAAAAAGTTGTTGTGATCGCTCAACAAATATTTTTGGTAATTTCTCTAGAATTCTTACCCTTGAGATAAATGTTTTTAGAAGTCGTATCAGACAAAATAAATTGATGACATCTTTTACCTCAAAGTAAATCAGTTGATCGATAAATACAATTGTTTTCCATTTCCTTAAACAGAGGAAAGAAACTGAAACCAAATCAAAAATTCAACATTTTGGTCAAGAATGTCTCTCTTGCTTTGACCTGTAAAAGCCGTGTCATCATGATTTCATTCAGCCCTGTCTCTGGCTCCTGTCCTCCCTCTTTTCATGGTACTTTTTAAGGAGCTGGTAGGTTTATCCACTTTGTGCCTGGGGGCAGATAGAGATTGGTGGGGCTAGTTGTGGAGCTCTGTGGACCCCCCTTGATCCTCCTCTGTAGGTCCCTGACAAGTCTGGCTCCTTGGCTGTTCTGCACCTCCACTAATCACCCTCGCTGGAGATGATAACCTGTAATCAGCACTTTTCTCTGTCAGCCAGTCAGTCACGCTGCACGAGGGTGCAGGGCCCACAGGGGGGAGGCGGGGGCTCAAATGGCTTAGAAAGCAAATTCAGTGCGATTTTTCAAATAATTTGGAAATGGAGGACAAGCAAGCTGCAATTAGGAGACCTCTATTTAGCTGAATAATACTGAGTCTCAACATTTCTTTATACTTAAATTCATGTAACCGTATGTGTTTGAGGTTAAGATTAGAGGTTTTACTGTTTCAAGCTCGGCTGTGTATACGCTGCCAGACAGTCAATGGTCTGGCTAACGTGTTTCAAACCTTTTTTTTGCTCACACACAAGGCTTCTCAAACCAGAAATGACACAAAATAAATCACTTTTTGTTCACACATAAAAAATAGATATTATTAAGCTATCTGTTAATGGTATGGGGAAATTACATTTTCCATACATAGGTTTTACCACAAACTGCTCCACTAGACAGTTACAAAAGAGAAACCACTTCCTTGAGAAAAGGGGTTCAGGCTAGATGCAGAAGTTGAATGATTTGTTTTGGACCCAGACTCTGACTGGCAGTCTGGCAAATGACAGATGGGTGCCTCTCTTAACAGGTTTGGGGTGGAGTGACTGGTGTTGGGTTGTGTTGGGTGGTTCTGGTTGATCTCCTAGCCCTTAACTAGTCAATGTTGCAACAGCGCATGCCA
This sequence comes from Labrus bergylta, assembly GCF_963930695.1. Lineage (NCBI taxonomy): Eukaryota > Metazoa > Chordata > Actinopteri > Labriformes > Labridae > Labrus > Labrus bergylta. The sequence goes on along the minus strand of NC_089215.1, from coordinate 17,337,584 downwards.
TCAGAGACAATGCCACAATGTCAATCTGGCGTAATGTTCTTTAGTTGAATAATGTAGAATTGTAGTGCAATCAATTATTTTGCACACCTTTTTTTTTTTTTATCAACCTTTTGATTCATCTTTTAGGATTTTTTGAAGATCAAGAGTTATTGATAATGAAGCAAGTGGCTCGTTTCAAGCTTTTTGCCTTGTGTTAGGTTGACTTATAGTTATGTTCAGCATTTTCAGTACGGTAAACGCCGTCGACCAGCTTCCAAAGTCCCTTTCAGTAACCAATGATTGACGTCATCATTGCTCGTCCATGTTTATATATGTACAGTTTATGGTTAAAAGGTCCATTTTGACAGCAGAAATAAAAATGTTAACAGAGTGTTTAAAAAAGGTCTTTGTCCCATTAGCCCATGCCTTTATTGGCACACATTGTATAGGGGTGAATTTATTTATAAGTCATTGGTTTTCATTATATTCAGGATAAGAGTTGTGAATAGTTGAGGGCGTGGCTTATGTGAATGACAGGCTGACAGCCGTTTTGCTCGGAGGCTAAAAGGCAACCTCATTTACACCTCTTTGCCTGTTGCTGGGTTGACCTAAAGTTTCCTTTTCAATATGGCAACCACCATTGTTGGGCTTCAAAAGTCTATAATGTGTGACGCCATTGGGACTCTGTCCATGTTTCATACGTCTATGGTAAGATCCTGTGAAATATTCTGAGGACTTATGGTAAAGCTGCGCAGCTTTACCATAAAACAGTGTAGCTTAAGTAGGAGGTTCATACGCTCTGTGTGTACATCGACGTGTGTTTCATTTGATTCCCAGGTAAACTGTTTGACTCTTTGCAGACTCAGAATGTTCTTTGATCCTCAAGGGTTTATACCATAAAATACCCAGCCTTCCCTCACAATGCGGCAGTGTCAGATGGTGTTTAGTTAGAGGGAGATGGAAACAGACAGGTGTTGGTGTTTTGTCTCTGCGACTCTCCCTCAGGGGCTACTGTATGTATTCGGTCTTTTTTACACTGTGATTTGATGTGACATGCTTTTTTCTGTACCAGTAAAGTGGTTTTAGTGGTTTTACCCCCTGTGGGTTGAAGACATGGTCCAATGACCAAGTAAAAGACATGTAAGAAGGGAAAGAAAGACTTGAAAAGGAGAGAGAGAGAAAGAACGTATCACAATTCTCACCTGCTGTCACTGGGCCTTGTGGTAGTGTTAAGACCGGGGTAAATTCTCACCTGTGGGGACTAGAGGTAGAACAGGAAGACAGAGCTAAGAGAAAGGAGCAAAGGACGACTACAGCACACACATTCAGGCTGTAGCAAAATAACTCATCCTCCAAACCACATGGAGAGTGGGTAAGAAAGCTCTTATACACAAAAACACTTTGAGTTATTGACAGCTTACAACGAATAACCTGACAACAAAACTGAAGTTTTACTCGTATGTGAAGCTGCAGTGGATTTTAAAGGACAGAATGTAAATTAAAGTTTAAATACCCCACTACGTAAACACAGCAAAGTAGTTATGTTTAAAAAAGTGGAAAAATGCAAGCAAACATTTAAGCCTGAATCACCACTGAAATAGAACCAAGTGACCTTTGAGAGAAACTTGCTTATTTGCACAACAAAAGTACAATATCAGCAATGCAGTCCATTGCACTATTAGCTAATTTGTGGCAGTATCCTGCGCAAGAGCCGTGCCTTAAACTCAGGTTTAATTTATTTTGTCCATGCATGATGCTTATTTTCATTGGAAGTTTTACTGATTTGAAGTATCATTCCAATACTGACTATACAAGACTTAAAGGGAATTTATAGAAAATAGAAGTCTGAAGGCCTTTGCACGCTGACTCCGTTTTTTCGGAAGAGTTGTTTTGGCTCCGTTATCCGAAAAGAAAATACAAAGTTACACACAGAGACCTTGCACACTGTGTCCGCTCTACATAATTTATTCTATTTATTGTGAAACAACTACAAACTACAGACACTCAAACACACACACACACACAAACACACAGCGATGGATTCCAAAAAAACAATGCCAGACAAAGGTTCAGAGTAAGTGTGCAAACATGATCCTTTTCTAACGTGCGTCAATTCCAGACAAAAAAAACAACGGACTCAGTGTGCAATAGCCTTTTCTCATTACCTAGCAACCTGCTCCTGTTATAGGGGCATTTGGGAGATACTGATTGTGTGTCAGAACTGATTGACAAGTAGTCGTGTTGTAGCTGGTTGCTAGGAGGTTTAAGGCTTGTCTCAGCTCCACCTTCTTTTTTCTGATGCTAGGTATTTGAAATGGTTGAAAAAGCCATTTCTTTAAAAATAAAATTAAAAAAATGCATTTTTAATATTTTGACCGCCATTGTTTGGCTTCAAAACGGCTCTTTCAAACAAAGGTGACAACTGTGACATCACGTCTATGTCTTATACAGTCTACATGCCATTTATTTACATAACATTTGAAGCCTAAAGCTGCACTACAATCTGCTGTACTAGCAGGTTTAGAGAGATATCATGTTTTACACTAATGGTGGTGGATAGAGTAACACATTAGTAATGCACCTTCAAAATATTACTGAAACACGAAAAACATAAAATAGTGCTTATATGTGAAAAGGTAGATACTACACTTCCCATAATGCAACTCACTCCTTCTAAAAAAAAACCTTGGTTCTTTTCCCCTGTTATTTTTCTGACATACATTTGTATTATCCGAGGCCAAGCAATGATATCCCTGATGACATCATTTGGACAGTATTAGGTAATTCCTCAGATTAAACAATTCACCTCTTTTCATTCAATGAATTGTTCCACACACTCAGCCCTCACTGGGTTACACAGAATTACAGCACAGCACTGTGTGTGTAACTCATCATATTTTAATGGCCGTTAGGATTGTTATTCACTTCAATTCAAACTAGAGACTGTAAATATGTCAGGGTAAAAGACAATATGATGATAATGAGATCTAAGTGCCCTGTAGACTGTGTTCGTACTGAGGCCTCTGTGTTAACCACAAGCTCAAGAGCAGGTCAACAGCCAAGACAAAGGTGATAAAGACAGCGAGAGAGAGAGAGAGAGAGAGAGAGAGAGAGTAGACATAGCGTGCCTCGGGGAGGAAGAAAGCAAACAAAGCAGGTCAAGTGAATATTTTAGAGGTTGCTTTTGGGTGCTTGTCTGAGTGAACCTTTTCATGTCGAGCACTGGTTTAGCTGCACAGTCTCTGAAGCTGCTTTCAGCTGCTTTTTGGTGCACAAAACATAACGTTTTCCGTTAAACATAGGTCCACAAAAACTGTGAGATAAAACCACAGAGTTTGAAAATTCAGTGTGTAACACCAGTAGAGCAGAGCGTCCCCCAAGCAGCAATTGTACATCACAATCCTCCTGATTGAAACCCAATGATTATTGTTTTTTCTTATAGTGAGGAAGTAGTTTCATTTTAAACATGGCCAAAAGGAAGGCACAAGGGTTCCAGCAGGTAGTGGTGTGTTTATTGGGTTTATTGTTTGTTGACTGCATTACTTTCACAGTTTGGAAAGGTCCTTAGAAAGTTCACGTGCTGCAGCATCAGTTGCTATGACTTAAAGAAATAGCATTTTTGTCTTCTCTGGTCTGGTTTCTATGAATAAAAATTAAATGAATGGGTTTAAAAAGTAGACAAAAGAGACAGACACTAGACGTGTAAAAGTAAGGGGATTCTAAAAAAAAAAATACAAGTCTTGCAGGTAAAGAAACATTGTTGTTTGTGTGTTATATTACATAGCCTATGTACCTCGAGTTAAATAAGCTCATTTACTACTTTGGTTTTGAAAGATGTATGGTAGAGACTCCCTCTGCTGGGATGGACTAGTACCTATTTTGGACAAGTTTAAATTAGTCCCACCTGTGTATGTTTCAGAAAATTGCCCGTTACACACTGAAGAAGAGCATCTGCTTGAAGCATCCACGTAGCAATTTAAATACAATTTGAATGCTGTCCTAATTGTTTTTTAAGTTCACATTTTGGCCAGCGTGATTATATTTTGGCAACTAAATTTAGTTTACATTGGGGGCCATTGCTTAAAACTGTAAGCCTTCATTGAGCACAGCCCAATGATCGTCCTTATTACATTAAAATCTTACATTTAGAAGGCTACATTCAAAATGTCCATATATATATATATATATATATATATATATATATATATATATATATATATATATATATACATTTTGATTCATTTTCTTATTGTTTCCATTATTTCTTCCTCCAATTTGCTTGTTTGTTAACAGCAATGTAAGGAAGTGGCAGAGAAAACTAGATTTCTAAGTCTTACTTTGTAAGATTAATTGATATTTGTACATTTCATGCTTTTAATCTGTTCTTCATGATTCATGATTTTGAACACCCCAAATTATTTTCCAGTTTACGAAAGCGAAATAAAAACAACAATGGTAAGCTCTCTGCATATGCGGTTTAATAAATGTTTCTTTGTGTCTCAAAATGAGTTACAGTAGAAGTTGCCCTGAGCAGGTCTCTGACTTTTGACCCCCCGTCTCCCTCTTCCTTTCACTTCCCCTCCAATCTCAGGAACCCCTGCCGGAATCCAAGGCCTTCTTACTCGCAATTAACCTCACCCGCAGGGCAGATTCATACACACACCTGTGGTGATTAGCCAGCGCTAATGGCTCTCTAGTACCCACTAAATACTCTCATAACTCATGAAAAGACTTTGTGACCCTGCACTGACTCGCAGCCTGTGGATCATGAATCAAACAGAAGTGTGAAAATAAGCAGCTCTGCCTTGATTGTTAATCAGGGTGGAGCTCGGCTCACTCCGACCGCAGCAGCTAACAAACAAAAGTATAATAAGCAAAGCAGAGCAACTGTACAGTCACTAAAGGTACAGTATGTGGGGGGAACTGTAGCTCTGTTTTTTTTTGTATTGCATGCATCTGAATGGGTTCTGTTTTGGTCATTTTCATCTGACCTCTCCACATTAAGGTCTCAGCCAAGGAGCATCCTGGAATCTAGGCCAAGAGTGGTGTTGAAACATACATCCAATGCTGATGTGCAACAAACTGCAGTTCCTCGAGTGCCCCCCCTCTAGATTCCTCTGTCTTCTTTCTTGTTGTTTTTGATGTGATACAGTCAGAAGAGCTTGTAAGTCCTCTTAGGAAGCTGTTGCAGGCAATGGATGAGTCAAAATAAAAATTGGACTTGAATCCACAAGACCTGGGGTTAGAGGCCTGTGTGAAACCAAAGGTCAAATTTGATTTCCAGGAAGTAAACTTATCGGTTAGTTACTTCATTTTAATTACATTTTAGTTAACGAATACTTTTTTCCACATTCTTTTTCTTAAACCAATCCAAGTAATTTGGTTGTGTTTTACCAACCCATATGTGACTTCCCCTCTTTAACCTTAAGTTATTTATCTATTGCCCTTTACAGATTGGGGTTCAGCAACAGCGCTGTGAAAAAAGTGCCTTTCACTGAAGCATGCGAGGCGAAGGTGTGTGAGCACACTCCGGGTGCTTCACATACACAGACACTCACACACAGTGCTGCTCAGCATTATATGTCTCCACAGTTTTTCCCCCATTATGCTCCTGTAACTAACTACGATGGCGGATCAGGGGTTTAATGACTTGAACACACCATTCTGCATTCACGTGTTACATATTGTATGCAAGGCACAACAGGACTTAAGTATCCTGCCTTCAACTGGCGATCTGTAAGCCTCATATATTAGCATATTTCGCTATTTAATGAGTCATACTTTAAACTTAAAAAAATATGGCTGCGTCGGTGCGACCAGTATAAAATACTGAAGCATGCACTGTCATTACCTTATGTGCAGCCCTTACCATCACACACTGCAAGCTACATAAAGCAGTTAAAAATTCACTCCCATTCATTGCGTATTGCAAGCTGTGCTGGAAAACAATGCTACACTGATGAGGCTAGCAGCGCCACTTTAAACAATCTTTTCTCCGTCATGAGGTCATGATGATGCATTTCAAGCAAACGGTCGTATACTGCTCAGTAAATTAAGCTTGTGAAGTGCTGGTTTGATTGAAAAAGACTCCTCACTTTATCAACTAATGATCAGCGGAGGTTGTTAGCGCGACTAGCTCAACTACCGTACTGTTGCTAGTCAGAGTGCAAACTCAAAAGAGCGAAAACAGATGGAACTAAAAGAGCGACACAGCTGAACAGAAACTGCGGGTTGAAGACTTCACTGAACACAATAGAACTTGTCACACAGGAAGACGGTTTAACCTTTTTTTGTCTCTGGGAGACCTCCCAAATCAAACTGCGTCTTATTTACCAGTGCGATTTATATTCTGGATTTTACGGTAATATAATTTAAAGGCAATCGAAATGTGAAGGGAAACCGTTCAACCAGATTATCTGATGTTTTCATAATGTAGTTTTTTTTTGAGTGCAGTGTTGACATATCGTATTGTATTAATGGACAAAATTAACTAAATACAAAAAAATATTTATCAATTGTTGAATACAGCGAAGGAGGAGACATGACTTTTGACCCAGTTGGCTTTCCATAGACTGGAGGAGCACAACATATATCTACATGTGTGCATGAACGCGTGTGTATGTGTGTGTATTTGTGCCACATCGCAGCGTGTGCTGAACAAGCTTATATTCAATTAATTCCTGGGCGGCTGCTAATGTTTTGGCCGAGTGCTGTTTAATGGCTGGGGTTTTAATATGAGGGCAGCACAGCAGAACACACTGCCTCCTGCATGGAGAGGTAAAGACCGGTCATAAACAGCTGCTGTGGCTCGGGTCAAACCGCACTTTGCATCTTCTTCTCTATCTTTTCATGACTTCTCTCATCAGTTTACTTTAGTTTGGGAGAAGACATTATACACGTACTTTATTTCAATGTCTTGTATTGACAGTGTGATGATGAGTGTCTGCTGTTCAATCATTATGGATCAACACTCTTTTTCCTACAGAAATGTGAAACGAGGGCATTATTAGGCGCTCATATTAGAATCATGAATTCTCTATCTCTCAACATCCATCTTCTTTTTTGCCAATGCCTTGCAGATAGCTGCAGTTGTTATTCAGCAAGATGATTTAACCTAGAAACAGATGCATGTTTAACACAGTGGCTTCATTCAAAATTAACACATAGCCTAGTTTGCTTTTGAACAGTCAGCGCCTGCTTTCTAGCATCCAATCAGACAATCCTCTGCTGCACCATGCTGCAGCAACCTCATTTCACAGAAACACACGTGGGATGACCATGACCTCTAAACAACAGCATTTTGTGATTTTGGCACATCCTTTATTACATTACCTTGGTTTTAAAAAAAGGTACTAAGGTGTTAACATTAATATGAAAGAGAAAAGGTTGGGATAGGTTCATGCACTAACAATTCAAGAAATGAAGTCCTCGTTTCTTGTTCAAATATCTGTGCGAGTGGAATGTCTCTTGTCAGTGAAGTCGAAAATAAACATTACATATGTGTGTCAATCTCACAAAGGTCTAAAACTCTTTTTTTCTTGGTGAGACTCCTGAGTTTGTGAGACCCATCCTAGTTTCTGACAGCTGCCTCCAATGTACTTTAGACTTTTTTATTCTGTTCCTAAGACTCCTAAGAGTTGTTGGCAGGAGTCATTGAGTAAGTTTCTTGAGAGAGAAAAGGGCCTGAAAAAGGCACTGCATTGGTATTTCAAATGTTGCTGTCAGTTGAGAAGATTACAGAATGTTTTACCATAGCAATAGCAATAATTGGTCATTCATTTTAAATTATTAATAATAATAATAATAATAATACGTTATACTTTTATAGCACTTTTCTAAGTACTCAAAGACGCTTAAATCAAAGAAGAAATAATGTAAGAGAAGGAGAATGAGAACATTGTTAGTGGTTGTAGGCGATGTTGAAGTGAGTTTTTAGGGATTTCTTGAAGGTAGAGAGTGAGGGGGAGTCTCTGATGTTTTCAAGGAGTGAGTTCCAGAGGGTGGGGGCGGCAAAGGTAGAAGGCCAAGGTGTCACCCCAGGGCCGATGGTTGGACCTGCAAGGTGGGGACAGGAGGTTTGCGTCAGCAGACCTGAGAGTCGGAGATTATGCAGGACTTTGTAGGTGAGGATGAGGAATTTGAAGTGAATACGCTGGGGGATGGGGAGCCAGTGGACCTTGTGAAGTACAGGGGTGATGTGGTCACGGGCTAGCGGGGTATGGGTGAGAAGAATTGTGTGTGTTAGGGTCTCAATAGATGAAATGGAGATGGGTGATCGGAGGTGGTTGATGTTTCTCAGGTGGAAAAAGGCTGTGTTGGTGATGTGTTTGGTATTTAGTTTGGAGGAACAACAGGGCTGACACCATCAGTTTCTTCTCAAGTTTTGATCAGAACTTTTTCATTCATACATGAACTGTTGCTTTCTGTTACCTTAGTTGGGTCTGTAATGTAAAAAAAAATCATTAACTTCACACTTTTTTATTTTTTATTTTGTGGTTTAAAACCTCCTCACTTTATGAAACCACAAACTTATTTTTTTCTCCTTGTATTGGTTACCTGCATAAAATATTTCCTCATTTGCATTTTGCTAGCTACACATTTTTGGTGTGATCTCCTTCCCTCTGCAGCCTCCACCACTGTACGATCATTTCCATTTTATTTGGTGAAGCTGCATTACTCACCCCCTCCCTATGCCTGTGATGGCATGCTAAAAGACTGTTTGCACGGAATTTTTTTGCTGACTCCGCGCTCTGCATCTTATAGTCGTGCTAATAATTGGCCATAAGCTGGGGATCGAAACCGAGTAAATGGCGGGGATGTTGAGCATGAAGGCCTGGGGACACGCAGCAGAGATAGAGCAGGTGTGGATGAAGTCCTCATCGAGTGTTTAAAGCAGCACATAAAACAGTTTGGTACTTTTTCTGTTCCCCGCATGACCCTGTTGGACCTGTGCGGTGGCAGTGGGGCGGGTCGACAGGAAGTGCTGGTCCCTGTGCTGTGCAGTTGCATCGACTTCTGTTTGCGGAGAAAAGTGGTTTTGTGTTCCCTTGACCCCCTCTCACTGCAAAACCCAAATACTCTCTAAAATTGCAAGATATGAACAGAATCGTTTTAAAAAAGAAGTCCCAGACTCATCTCAAAGGAGAGACAAAATGTGATGGTGGGAAATGTTGAGCAATAATGCACTTCTGTCCCATCACTAGTTTGATGTGCAGGGGTGCATGATAATGGACCAACCAGGGTATCTGTCATAGGACCACACTACAGTAAAGCAGTTGTTTGAAATGATTTTTTTCTCTCGAGATCTCTGCAACAATGCTTCTACAAAATGTAAAAATGGGAAGCCAACTAGTAGAAAGGAGAATCCAACGTGCGGATCCCAATGCATCTGTGTGGACAGCTTGCTGTGGACACCAAATATGACAGCGCCCTCCTCATTACGGCAACTACGCTCAGGAATAAAGAGAACAACATGCAAACTACAGATTACTTTGTCTTTTCGAGGTGTATTTCGTGTTGATATGCAGTGTGTTAAGACATAATGTTGATAAACTGAAGGGATGTACGATAAGGCGTCTGTACATTTCTTTATAAAATTAATTGTATGCTCTAAGCGTTCCCGTGTCTGACTTCCTGTCAGGGTTGATCTAGTCTGTTCAGCTTGACTTGTGCTCGCAGCGGGCGCCGTCAAAAGTAGACTCGGCGCATACTTCAAGCGGAGCAGAGCGGAGTGGCGCTTCAGGCACGTGCTAGACATGGACCGAGACCATGCAGTGGAAACAAAAGCATTGACTTTAGAGGGCATGTCAAGCTCGGGAGTGTGCATTGAGGCCATAACGTGGTGCTCATGGATCCTGTGGAATCTGCCCGTCAGACAAAAGACGTAATATAGTGTTGTTAGTGAACAAAAGGTGCAGAGGTCATTCAGGCTCAATTCCCACTTGTGTGCGCTGGCTTATGTGAACACATGATGGGACATTGATACAAGGATTGATCACTTGTAATACCACTTGAAGCCGGGGTCCTCCACTAATGCATTAGTGCACAAAGCCTTAACAACAATGTCTTTGACCCCCTCTGCTTTTTTAAAAACAGCTGGAATAAATCGTACACACCTGTTTTCTTTTGCCCAACTCCATCTGTTGTCTCCCCTCGGCGATACCATCAAATATCTCTTAGCATGTTTGCTGTGTATCCAACACCTACGTTACATACTGCACTGTGAACCCAAAGTACCCCCCCCCCCCACACACACACACACACACACACACACACACACACACACAAACAACTGATTCAAAGAAGCATGCAGGTCTTCTAGTCCTGCCGTGTCAGCTAGCTGCTGTATATTACTCTTCTTCTTCTTCGTCCTGTGTTTGTAGTTTATGTAAAACATTTACATTTAAATCATCAAAATGATGAGTAAAAGGAATATTGCAGTATTTCCTGTAACAGATGCATAAACACGTTTGTTGCAGTGACTCACATCAGGGGGAAATATAGTTGTCACTGTGTGTTATTCATCTGCAACCAACAACTGACTTTAAACACACACAGCTGCATTAATTACAGAGTGGCTCCTAAGTGACTTTGGCATAGCTGTGCGTGATTTCACACAGTGTTACCGTGCAGTTACACCGAGGCTATGTTTTCTGCTCAGTCATCACTGCTAGGTTATGCAGAGGCCAAAGAAGCAGCGGGAGAAAGCCTTCATTAATTTATCTCTCTGTTCTGTATTTAACAAGCGCTACATGTGCTGAGGAGGCACGCGCCCAACACAAAGGTTTCGGCACAATCATTAAAGTCGCACAGGCGTACCGAGGCTAATCATTTGACCTTTGCTTTTCTTGTTCCGGGCGTCGGACGGCACAGCGCTATCTGCGGAGGATAAGTCCATTTGTTATATCGCGTGATTTATGATGGGCCTGTTAATGTGGAGAATGCTAAAACAGTCCAACTGAGACAGCATGGAACAAATAGCTCCGGAGTCCAAAATTAGCTGGGAGGGGATACTTTGTTGAACCCTGGCAACAGCAACTCTTTGAATTTGAATAAGCCTCTGTCTCCAAAAACACCAAGCAGCACTTTTAGTGCAGGTTTGGTTGGAAGCTCCTCGTCAGCAGACTTTAAGTTTCTCCTCACAAACCCTGTAGCCAATGTTTTTTTTTTGTGTGTGTTTTTAGTGAGTTATTTATTAAATATTTCTCTGTTCAGTTGGAAGAGACTGAGCGGATGGTGCGATTTCCTGATGGATCTATATTAGGAAAGAAGCAGAATTAAATTTGGATGTAGCTGATGGAGTAAGTTTGACTGTAGCATTAAGACTTCCACTGTTTTGCACTTACCAAGAGCACAGAAAATCATCATTTGAAGAGAAATTGATCAACCTGGCTCCCTTTTTTCAACCAGGACCTAAAGCATGTCATGCTGCCCCTTTTGTGTTCTATCGTGCAAACTAATACCGCCATAATACTCATTTCCATGACTTATTTACAATGAAAGTCTGTTTAATATCATCCCATCAGTAATTAGAGAACAGACAAACCTGTCTGTGTGCCCCCTGGCTGTAAAAACGTACAGTCTACATTTAATGCTGCTGCCGTCACAAGATACACCAGGATGAAGCAAGGGGGCGAACGCTCAATCACAGATTAGAAATGAGCGTATTCATGCTCTCAGCAGCACCTCCTGCTGGTGCTCGTTAGTGCTGCGGCTACATTTACGATGTGATTGTTTACTTTTAGCGACTACACCTGCAGCGCTCAAGGTTAAGTGTTGTGTGAGTCAATTAAAAGTTACAAACACAGGGCTGGTCATATAGTCTAAACCCAACTTTGAACATCGGCAGAACACTGTCCAGAACACTACTTAAAGACCCAAATGATTGACACTTTTGATGGATAACCTTTAAAAAAATCTAGTGTAATTTACTAAAAAATACAACAACAACAACAACATACTGTATATTACAGGGATAGCATATAGCAATGTCAGTTTTTGTCCGATATTGTTTTGCCAAAGCTTCAGACTTATTTTGGAGTCTTAAAGGCTCAAAGGTACAAAGAATTTGGAATTGCACAATTAGATTGCAACAGGCATGAAACGGGCTGTAATGGCTGCAACTTTATACCTAATGCTAAAATGCACTCAACTCAAATTCACTGAAAGTGCTTGTTTTTGCCCTGTGGGTTCTGATTTGTCTGACAACATCACAGAAAGCATCCTGATGGAGGTAAACCACCAGACTCCATTGATAACACAAGATATTTGTTTTCTTTGTAGAGATTTGCACGATTTGTTTAAACACTGTCACGGCCGACTCAAAGCCAGTGACAAAGGACGGGAGACATGGAATGACTCTCAAAAATAGGTTACATTTATCTACACATAAGTTAATTTAGCAAACATGGAAGTCAGTTAATCAGTTGTGTAAGTGTTAATGCGTGAGAGAATTGATGTATTGTTTGGAAAATCAAACAACTGGAAAAGAGGAGCATGGCTAAATTGGGGAGCAGCCTCTCTCCGTCTCTCCTTCTCCCTTTTCTCCCAACAATGTGGGGGCCTTATGGCTCTCATGGATTGGGAACACAGGGTCCAGGTGTTGTCAATCCATGATGACCCAGCCATCATGGACCTACTGGCACCTGAAATAAACAAGCAAACAGCCATCAGGGCCGTCACAGATCACTTAAACATGAAACTCCTCTGCATGTAGTAAAAGTGAAACGACTTGAAATGGAGATAAAAAAAACAAACAAACACAGGTACAGTGTGTCGAGCTCATCTCCATGATTCGGCCCCTCCAGGGGAATTCTGTGAGTTTGTTTGAAGGTCCACCAAATAAACAATGCAGAGCTGAACACCTCTGCAGCTGGAATCTGGCAACCATTGATTCTGGCTTTGGGCGCAAGCTGATGTAGTCGATGTCACGTCGAATGGCTTTGAGGAGGAGAGGAGTTCTGGAGGCCTGGCTGGTGCTGGAGCATGCCTGGGTCTTTGCCTGAGGCAGGCTGCACCACAGCAGCCTCATCTCTCTCCAGTGCAAACATCTCTCACTCACTGGACCAGAGACCTCCTCTAAAAGAAAAAAAAAATCTTTACATTGTGCGTTTGTGTTTTATTTTTCTCACTCCATGTTTCCTTTGTCTCATTCTTTAAATACCTCTCTCTCTCTCTCTTTTTTTGATGCTGATCTTCCATCTTAAACCTCTTCCTCTTGCGCATTCATGCAGAAGCCACCTATTTATCAAGGATGTACCTCCGGGAGAATAACTATGCATTTCCTAAATCAATTTTCCGTGGCGTCCCACAAAGGATGCTGTCTTGATGTCATCAGGACAAATATACCAGGCTCCTCTGATCCCTGAGTGGGAGCACAGCGGAGGGATTGTGGGCTCATCAGCCCCTCCGCTTGCCTAATGAATGGCTCCATCTCCAAGCGTATAGCCCTCTCCGAAGAACACCTTTCTTATTACTGCGTTAGGATTATGGTTATTGAATGGAGGTGTGCCTGGAAGAACAGGAAGTACGCAGAACATGACTCACATTCTGCAGAGTTGAGAATGGGTTTGGAGATAGGGAAGGAGAGCCCTTAACTACGAGGAGAAAAGACAGAGAATAGAATATTCTGCAGCGAGGTGGATGTCAGGATTGTTTGCAGAAGAGGAAAGGTACTGACAGGATGAGGGGGAAGGCAGTCCACATGAGTCGATACGTTGGCATGAGAGAGAGCGAGAGGTAAGAAAGAGTTAAGGCGGAGAGAGATGAGGATGAATGTAATATGGGAGTCCGGGGCCCTTCGGGGGGGGGGGGGGGATGTGGAGTGTTTTCTGCTGCTCTTCCTAAGAAGAAGCCTAACCTAGCTGCCACTTCCTCACACTCGCTTGAGGAATAGAGTCGTTTTCCTGGTTGGAGTGTGTACATCTGCCCATATGTTTCTGCGTGGAAGAGTGTGTGTGTGAAAGAGGATTGAGGCTCTGGTGGATCTACCTCACAGCGGAGTGGAAAATCCCTTATTATCCGGCTGAGTGCGCGCAGCTCTGCAGCCCTCTGACCTCCAAACCCAAACTGTTGGCCGGACCACACCCGCTGTGGATGAACGCCAAGGAATCACTCGGCTTTATCTCACACACCGTCGCACACACTTGTTTTGTCTTCACAAGCTGATAGCATTACTCAATCCTCCTGTGGATGAAGGAATCTGTCTCAATACTCCTAAGATTAGCATTAGCTTTTCTCAGTGTGGTTGCTTTCATTTTCAGAACGACGATCACACAGTTTCTTGAATCCGCTCAAAACTGAGATCAGCGGTTATTGAGCGTCTACAATAAGTGTGAATACTGGCACCAGGTGTTTTTGTTTTCAATTTCGTTTGACACCAGGCGATGACACAAATAATAAGACGGGGTCAGTTTGGAGGGAATTAAATGTGGTTAATTATTTCCTGTAAAGAAAATATGCGCCGCCTGAAGCTGGTTCTTTCGTTCGTCCAAAACAAATATAATTAACAATCATTTGGGTGGATGATTTAAATCATTAGTCAAGAAGACCTAGAGTCTACTTTTTCTTTTGTTGTTGTTATTTAGGACGTATCATTGGTAGCAACAACAAAAGAACTACACTACAGGTCTTTTATTTCTTGGTGGGACAAATTTTTAGAACTGAATGTTTCTGACACCAAGGCACTAATCTTTGATTTTAGACGCAAGGGAGAGGCAACCAATAGAGTGTATCATTCATAATGAGAATGTGGAAGTTGTAGGTTGATACAAATACTTGTCCGATGATAAAATATATTATTGCTTCTTGATCAATCATAAGATTTACACCCCGACTCAAACACTGGGGAAGTAGTAGTTGGAATTTTTTGAGATGTTTGGCCAACATCCGGTGGTTTTTAGAAAGCTCATGAATGTGCTTCTTGCATATAAAACATGACACTCATGTCATGACCGGCTCAAAGGCCATGGCAAATAACGGCAGAGACACCGAAATAACACTTCATTAAACTAATTTATTTACAAATATATGAATTAAATTGCAAAAGGAATGAAGTTTGGATGTGAGTAGAGTTAATAGTGTAAGTGAAAAGCCTGCATTCATGGGCCGCTGGTTTATGTTGCGCGCCACATGGACAGAGTCTGTAGTCCTCATCGCATCAGGGACGAGCTGATGGGTTCAGGTTCGAATCTGACCCTTTGCTGCATGTCATCCCCCTCTCTCTCTTCCCAACATTTCCTCTCGCTATTCAGCTGTCCTATCAGATAAAGGCAAAAAATGCCTCCATTTTTTTGTTGTATTACTACATTTGGAAAGTGGCAAAAGTTTTCTGCCTAACAAACTATTATAATTTATAATGAACATGGACTCATTAGCCTTTGTTTTCTTCTTCGTTTGGGCTGGCAGATATCTTATTTAATTTAATGGACACCTAAGAAAATTTGAACAAATTAACATGCCTAAACATGAAATAACATACACAAACATATGCAAATGTATACAAACACACTTATATGTTGTACAATATGCTGTACAGTCTGTTTTTTTTAATTTAGCTTGGGAGGTTGTTGAAGGGGTTTTACATCCACAGAAGTTGGCATAAGTACCATCCCTGCATGTCCTCCTACATGATAAGAAACATCACACACACACACACACACACACACACAAGCGCCTCCCTACACAGGACAGAATCTGTTCTGTCAGTATTAGTATCTATGACACACACTCATCGTGTTGTACTTTTCTTTCCTCCCTTTAGTTGCTAAAAGCTGAGTGCACTGTTTGCTCCGTAAGCACTCAGCAAGTTGCCCGGGCTTTCAACTCATAATGCCTCGGCACTTCCACATGAAATACAAGCTCTGCAGCCATCACATTTAACAAGACAGAGAGGAGGAGAAAGTCGCACAGGCCTCAACTCCTGTGATGTATTTCCTCTTCCTCCTCTCGCTGTCAGGTGTGGGATAGACTGCGTCTTTGTGTGTGTGTGTGTGTGTGCGTGTGTGTGTGTGTGTGTGCGTGTGCATGTGTGTGTGTTAGGCTACTTTCATGTGTGTTTCATGTGTGTACACACACACACACACCACAGAGTGTTTTGAGGCACTTGTCACAGCAGGGAATGCTCCATAATTGATTTCAAAGTCTACTTGTAGCCGAAGAGATTGTCTTTGCCTTTCTTTTTTCCGTTCCCTTTATTTACTTTTCTTTACCACACACACCCACGCACACACACACACACACACAAACACACCTGCCCTCCATCCTCTATTCTCCGACGACGACAATAACAACAATGCCTACTTATGCCATAATAAATGGCTGAGTCGTGCAGCCTTTGTTTACTCATTTGTGACTGTCAGCCAGCTGTTGTCTCCTGTACTCTACGCCTCCACCCCCATCCCTCGCACTTCCTGTTTCCCCCAAGCTATGGCAGCCATCTTGGATGTCAGCGCTACACCATACAAGAGCAGCTGTTGCTGTTACAGCAGGGCTTTTTTTTCTTTTTTTTCTTTTTTGTGTTGTAGCCGTGAGGCATCTAACAGTGACAAACGCAACGCATTGTACCACATATTGTGCTCAAGATGAATGTGGAACTATTTGTGCACAATACTCGCACACTATGAAGTAATTCATCAGGAGGGCAATTCAAGTCCGGATGGGTGCCTTTACCACTCTGCCAGAGGGGAGGAAGACGGAAGACAGAGAGGAAAATCACACTCATTCACTGTTTACTACACTCTTTAATACAGCCTCACTGGCAGGATTCCGATGTTTCCATGTTTCCTGAATACACAACCATAGCTGAATATACAATACAAGTCCTTAAACGTCAGAAACCTCTTTGTATACCAAAGAAAAAAACAACAGAAGTTCAACAATGACACAAAGCCCATATTGACAAGAGTGGGCACGATCAGCTCTGGTGGGCATGAAGCAGATGAAAACCACCTTGCTGCAGAAAAACATCTGTGTAAATATTCCACTTACAGATACAAAATAAAAACACTTGCTTACATGCTTACACTCATCCATTTCACACGGTAAAATTCAAACTATTAATCAATCAATCAATCAGTTTTTATTTGTATAGCGTCAACTCATAACAAGTGTCATCTCGAGACACTTTACAAAAAGCAGGTAAGGTTATTCTGGCAGGCCGTCAACCAACGATCTCGAGGAGCCTAAGAGAGCTCAAGAGCTCCCAGGAAAGTAGGTGTTTAGTTACTGAGATTTACAGATAGATACATGCAGTACTATGATGTACTGTAAATGTTCCTTTTTAATGACCAAAAAGGAATAGGCTTAAGTCCTAGGCTTATTTCTGCCTATCCTTGGTGCAGCTGTGGCTCAGTGGTAGAGTCGTTGTCTCTCAACAGGAAGGTTGAGGGTTCCATCCCCAGCTCCTGCAGCAACATGTCCGATATGTCCTTGGGCAAGATACTTAACCACGAATTGCTCCCGCTGCTTCGTCTGTGGCGTCTGAATGGGATTAGTTACATGGTCTTACTACATAACAGCCTCTGCCATCAGTGTGTGAATGTGTAGATGTGACCTGCGGTGTAAAAGCTCTTTGAGTAGTCAGAAGACTAGAAAAGTGCTAAACAAGCTCAAGTCCATTTACCATTTAAAACATCTCAGAACGTCAAAAATCCACCAAAGAAGACAAAACAAAAGCAGATAAACTCTACATTGTTTCTTAAATTCTTTATCGTTTTATGTTGTAATCAGTAATTAATTAGCATTTTAAGGTTTTTTTGAAACTCCACAATTTCAACTCATCACCAAGACTGTTCCATAGTTTGACTCCCACAACTGAAACACATTGGATTCAGTATCGTATGTTGGTTCTCGCTTTGATTGTTACACATATAGATGACCCTCTTAAATTATAATAACCTTCCCTTCATTTAAAAAGTAAAAAAAATGTTGAATACCAACAGGAAGACTTTTAGATAGCTCAATAAAGTATTTCTTGTGTTTTTAAATACACTATCTAAAAATGTAGGAACTGAAGACCTTATTAATAATGGATCAGTGGAATCATAGTATTTTAACAGCTCTTTGCTTTACAAGCATTACTTTCTTCACTTCCTCCGTTGGTTGCTTAACCACTGACCTTTCTCTCACACTGTGTGTGTGAGCTCTGGTAATATCCAATACTGTCGAATGTAAAATGAACAGTGGTTTAATTGTTTTAAATGGGGAATCAAAAATGTATCAATGACTTGTGACACACATGATCCAAAAATGTGTATATATATATATATATAAATTGTGTCTTCCGCTTTTCTAAATCAGTGTCATAGACTTAGACCGATGTGAAAGAGACACAGAAGAATGTTGAGACTGAACCACACTGTGACTAAAGACTGCCACCACACACACTTTGTAAGACATCTCCGTATGTGTGGCTTCTGTCTCTTAATTGATGAAGTCAATTACATCCCATAAAAGCCCCCCCTATTAGCAAGCATGAGCCCTGCAGGACGTGGATCTGAGGGTACGGTGGGCTAGTGGGAGGCTCCCAGCTGGGGGTGTAATGGGAAAACAGCAGTCTGCCTATTGGGGGATTTTCTCCCTCGATATCCGTGGTCCTGTGCCCAAAACCCTGCCAGAGAAATGCTGAGACGGAGAGAAAGTCCCCCATGAATGCAGATTAACAGAAACGTCAACAATATGGTTTAGAATAAAACTATGACTGGAAAAAAAGTGATGACTGAAGAGTTAAACGTACAGTACAGTTTACATTAAAATATCTAAATGAATACATATTTGACTAAACCTATGTTATATAATGTTTTTTTATCTGAAATATTTCAAATAGTTATGAAAGCCAGAAAAATCTGTAATTTTATAGTTGTAACAGGACATGTCTTGGCGTCGCGGCTGCACTGATAGAGCTGCCATGACAGACACAACATGATTATCGTTGCTGTGGATACACCGGATGTTACGTCAAAGATGCTACATAAGGAAGCAGGAAATTCTGCTGAATGCTGCCGTACTGTTGTTGTATGTGCTGCTGTGATAAAAAAAAAAAAAAAACGTCATGTAATTTTTACTTGTAAACATCGTCTGTAACTTCGTCTTCACTAAGGTCAACTCATAGTTTGTTTTCATTGGTTGGGGGCCGGAGTAGCACATGAGGACTCCCATGATTCCCTGCCAGCCTCAACGTCATCTTTTGTTGTTGATTTGATGATTTGATTGAGAGCCCCCTGGTGGCAGAATTTACATACTGTGTGTTTAAATCCATTGCAGTTACTCAAGCCACTTTCCTGCCAAGAGAGTGTTAGCTGTTGTAAGGTTGTCTGTTCAAAAGACTTTGAAAATGCAAAGTAGCATTTCTTTTTCTTACACTTTTTGCTACCCTTTTCTTCATTATTTAAAGTTGAAAGTTAGGCTGTCGCCATTAAAGCATTAATCACGATGAAAAAAGGGTCTTAAAATAACGTTTTTTCTTTTCGTAATCCAAACAGGAAGTAGAACACCTTTATTTTAAGATGTTACCAGAATACAAAATAAAAGCATAAAAAAACTTTTTTTAAATACAAAATATTAGCTGTTCAAACCTATGTTAATTTGTTTTATTAATTGTGGTTAACTATTGAATGTCAGTATTTAATCACGGTAAAAAAAATTAGCGCTTGACAGCCCGAGATGAAAGAGTTCAGTAATCATCTGTAAGTCCACTGATTTAAAAAGTTTGCCAGCTACAACTAAACCATATATATGTATATCACCAAGAAAAAGATCTATCACCTTGTAAATGTATTTATATAAAATGTGTGATTAGATTTCCTTTTAATTTATACGACTCATGACAGTGATCACATGGTATGGACCTCAAGAGAGATGGACAGACATTGTTTGTGGACCAGAAAAAAGAAAACTAAGACAGCTGTACATTTCAATGAGAGTTGAAATTCAAATTTCTGTCAGGAGAGTGGTTCATCTGTAACTTTCCTATATGAAAGTGAAATTACAGTCTATGTATAAGGTACTTTGAATATATTTGCAGTAGCCTTGGGGGGTATAACCAGGCCCTTGGCTAAACACAGCAGGACCTTTTCTATGACTTAGGTAGAGAAATGGATCTCTTGCTCCAGCACTCATCCCATCCAGCAGACCCTTCTTTACTCTTCCTGGGGACAGGTTACAGGACAGGGCTATGGGATGGGATTGGTAGAAGTAGAGAGCTTTGGAGATTGCAGTAAGAGGAAAAAAAAATCATTTTAGAAAGAGCAAAGTGTGTCTTTAATGAAGTCCTTTACCTCACCTATGGTGTGTATTTTGCTGTGTGACCATGACAGTCTTCTACACTGTTGCCACCAGTGGGTTTGCTGTCCTGACCACAAAAATAACAGCATACTGCGGCTGTGCAACAGGTCTGGAATATCTGGTATCATTATGTTGTTTTGGTCAAGTTTTGCAATAACATATCATTTGCATTTCATCCCTGAGGGTAAATCAGGCAAGGTAAGAAATCCTTGATGCCTCGTAGTTTTTTTTTAATAAACTTCAAAATGAGTGATATTGATGTTGGTAAGAGATGTGGAAAACATCAAGTTGGATTGAGCTTGTGAGGGATTATCCAGCAGTCCTCTGTTCTCCAGCTGGGGCTGTTGTGATGATCGATGGGAACATGGATGAGGGAGGATGAGGAAGACCATGGGGGGCATTGGGGCAGAAAGGGGGTTCATCCCTGCCACAGGGCGGGTAGGAACTGTCAGCTTGTCTGTCCTCTCTTCCTTAGTCTTGGATTCTTTGTCCTTCTCTTTTTTTGGTTAATACTATGAAAACTTGACAGGTTTATTAAAAAAAAGTCAGAGGAAAGTTTGGTCTCCTGTCCAAGGTGTCATCAAGTTGTATGTTTGTCCACGGCATTGTTTCGTTACAAGACATGTAGGATGGCAGTGCAACTTGGGAGAAGAAGTTCTCTCTTTGGTGAGTCCTCTTCAAAACGAAACTTCGAAAAATGTAGAGCCAAACTAAGCTTACATAACATCTAATTTGTACAGATTTGAGGTCTAAGAAGCATTGGAAGAAACTCCAAAGAAAACCAAAAACTACTTAGTTAGCACTTTCTTTTCATCTCTTCCAGATGAAAACCACCAAAAAGCTGTCTCTCTCTCTCTCTCTGCTCATTAAAATGAACATAACTCCGAAACTCAAAACTGTACAGAGAGAAATTAACTTATGGGACTGTTAAGAGATATTTCTATATTCAGATTAATGTTTGGTTAATATATTATTCAATGTTTGACAGCAAACATTCATGTAAAGTAAAGTCTTAATTGTATGTTCTATGGACAATCAATGCTAACATTTTGTATTTGAATCAATAGCACATTTATATGCAGCCCCTGACATCACAAAAAGTCAAAAAATATCAATTTATATACAGTATATAAACATTGCACAAAAAGTAAGTAAGTTTATGTTTGGTAAATCATTTCTTGGTTGTAACAATGCTTCTTGGCAGTACATCTTATACCATTAGAAAGCCTGTTTATTTCCCTTTTAAATGGTGCCACTTTTGTGAGCAACATGCATTTGTGGGATGAGCAGCAGAGCTGAATATGTGGGTTGTGCCCATGAAAACTCTTCTCTGCCATTGCCAAATGGCTTATTCTGCCATTGACTCTTGTTTGGTGTCTTTTAGTGATTGGATGATTGAAGTCTGAAGAAAAAAAACGTATTGACAATTTAACAATTTATTCAATTAACAAACAGGAGCCTCAGTAGCGTGTGGAAGAACCATACAAAGCCTCAGTAGCCTGGCACCTCCTCCTCATGCTGGTCACCAGCCTGGTCACACACTGCTGTCGGATGGCATCCCATTCTTCAACCAGCATTTGTCGCAAGTCAGCCAATGTGGTTGTGTTGGTCACTCTGGCATGTACAGCACGCTGAAGTTGATCCCACAAGTGTTCAATGGGGTTGAGGTCAGGACTGGAGGCAGGCCATTCCATCCTCTCAACTCCCAAATTCTGGAGGTAGGCTCTGATAAACCCCCCTCTGTGGGGGTGAGTGTTGTCATCTTGGAGGATAGAGATCGGTCCCAGACTTTGGAGATATGGGATTGCTACTGGTTGCAGAATCACATCTTGATATCTGTCTGCATTGAAATTTCCTCCAATGATGACAAGCCTTGTTTTTCCAGTGCCTCCACCATAAGCTGTTACCCTATTGCTGCCGCAATCAGCATAGTGTTCTTTGCATCTTCTCCACACTTTAACCCTATGATCCAACTCCTGTAGGCAGAATCTGGACTCATCGCTGAACATGACGTTACTCCACATGTTCAGGTTGCTGTGCAAGTGTTGCAGACACCAGCGCAAACGGACCTGATGGTGAAGGGCAGTCATGGCAGGCCTCCTGGCAGCCCTATGGGCCCGGAGATGGCATTTTCAAAGAAGATTTGGCAAGTTTTTCATGGGCGCAACCCAAATACCCAGCTCTGCTGCTTATCCCACATGCATGTCCCTTACAAATGTGGCACCATTTAAAAGGAAAGTTAACAGGCTTTCCAACGGTATAAGATTTATTGCCAGGAAGCATCGTTACAACAAAAAGAAATCTACCAAACACAAATTTCCTTACTGTTTGTGCAATGTTTTTATAATGGATGGATGGATATATTTTTTTTGTCTTCCTTGCACTGTCTTTGCTACTCTTTATTTTTTGTCTTCATGCTACTTCTCTTTTTGCCTTTGAATTGCCTCCTAGGGACAAAAAACGTTTCTTGAATTTGTAACAAATGAAATCCCCATTACCAAAACATTTTCACAGTTAAAAGGGTGTTTTTCCAGAAAGTTGTTAAAGACACTCAACAGCCACTCACAGAAACATTTTGTCTAATGCAGTTCTTGCATGTTCTTTTCTTAAAGCAAAGTGATGAGGAGGGGGACCGGACACTGCTAGAAATATCATAATCCCAAATTTGTCAGCAAACAGCTGTATTTGTTTTTTTTCCACTTTTGTGCAGTTTTGAGATTAGGAGCAAAAAAAAAAAAAAGTTTGAGGTCAAAAAAGTGAGTTTCCTTCTTGAGTACAATTTTTTGAATAACAATGCAGCTCCCCCTTCCCTTATATAAAGCCCCTCGTAGCCTTCCACTGACTATTCCTCTCTGTGATGAGGGAGTGGTGATGACATGTGCAAGGGGATGGAGACAGAGTTCCTAACCAGGCCAGTTATGAGGTAGTAAGTCCACTATTGATTATCTGTCCACATCGCGGCTTGGCCTCCTTTGTTTTCTCAGGCTCACAGCGGTACATATACAACAGTGGAGAGCCCAGACAGGAATGACCTTTCATCACCTTTCCCTCTGGTTTCTATCACCGCATATGGACGCACACTCATACTCTACACACAAACCTCCTCGTGAAAAGTAGCGGTGATGGAGGGAATATGCTGTAAAAGAGTTTGGATTATGAAAGGTGGTGAGTTTGGATCCACAATGATTGAAGCAAACTACAAAATGTTTATATTGAACTAAGTTGGATTTGAAGATTAAGTTTCTAAATATTTTAAGAGTATGTGTTGCTCTCAAATGTCTCATTGCTTTTTCCAATATTTGCTCCTGGTAAATGGGGCCTTTACTTTACTTTTTAAGGTTCGGTTGACCCTGTAGTAAAGTTGCATAATATACAAATTTAAAGCATTGATAAAGCAGGTAATAGGGTTGTGAATGGCCAGAGGCCCCATGATACAATATTACCACGATACTTGAGTCATGTTTCGATATTATTGCTATTTTTAACCTTTTGCGATATGCTGAGAATTGCGATACAATAAATTGAGCTTGTGAGCAAGCAAGAAAGCTATAATCATTCCTAAGCCTGTAACGGTTTTTGTATTTGTCACGGTTTGGGCGTCATGGTTCTGTGGAGAGAAGACACAAGTACAATCCCGAGATTTAGATAGGCAGACAAGCAAACATAATTTAATACATAAATATAACCATTCATGTTGCATATGTACGCATATACACAAGTCAAACATAAAGACTGGGTGATAAAATGATAATGATAATAATCTATTTTCTCTCGATATAAATATAACAAATTTTAGATTGATTTTAACATTTTATTACACCAGAAGACGTGTAAGGCTAAAACTTGCAACACTTGAAACCTTTTTCACCGTTTAAAACAATATCACCCGTTAGAACACACCGAAGGAAAGAAATGACCAAACGTCCCAAACGAGTGTTAGTGGACCCTCATCAAGCACAGAGCCAGTAAGAGTTACTGCCCAGCAGCAAACTGTCATATCAGCGTTTTCCAGCACTTTGCAGTTTGCATATGATCATAAAATGTTCCTGTGTTTAAGTACAGTTTGTCATGTTCTGACAATAAAGAATGGTTGGACCACAATTAACCATCTGGTTTCTCCAACTTTCACTCAGGAGGTTTGACATTTATCGTGATAACGTTTTTAGTCATATCGCCCAGCCCTACACACATAGCAGAACACATTCATGCACAAAACAAGCATTGCAAAATGTATTTTAGCAATGCTTTAATACAGTTTCTTAAGAAAAATCAAAAAAGATCTTGACTTTAAAACAAGGCCTCTTCCATTAAAAAAGCTTGCCTGATTGAGGAGCATAAAAGAAATAGGTAAAACATTGAGTGCAGACCGCAAATATAGAAACAATAATGCAATTATTAATGAAGTATGGATTTGTTTCCTTTTCATTTAGAGCAGAATAATAACAATAATCAATGGCATACATTTCTCTGCATGCCAGCCAACACCTAATTACAGCTAATTACCAGCGGCTGCCATGTGCGATATGATGTGTCTTCTTTCTGCAAGCCATTCCCAGTAATTACACATATATCATGTCATCCAGTGAATCATTATTGCATAAAGGATCCCCCAGTGGCTCTTTTGCCATTGGACAGAGGAGAGAAATGGCCCATATCCACCTGGACCAGTGTCATCCAGGCCAGGCCAAACCTCCCCATCAAGGCCAGAGCGGTCCAGGCCCGGCTTTAGGCTGGCATATGGGGCGGGCACTGCCTGCCAAGACTCAAGGGGGAGAGTGATCACAGGGCAGCGAACCCTATGAACCTGGACAGAAACAACTTTAATCTTTTACTACAAATGAATGGGCGGGAAGAGACAAAGACAGACTGGAGTGAACAAAAACAGCGACAAAGGAATCAATGTAGAAATGAATCAGGCTCAGTGTTTTCTTCTGGAATTTGAGCTTTGTCCTTTCCTCTCCCTTTCTCTATATTTAGCTGTTTGCACATATGCATACAAAGCCAGTAAGTTTCAAGAAAATGAGGGCTGGGATTCATGACAGTCGGCATTTTCACAAACATAAGGGTATATAATAACATGATAACACCGATCGATTAATTCGCCAGCCGATAATAACAGCCGATATTAGCATATCCAATTACCATCGGTATCGGCTAACTTTAATGCAGATATGTCTTGATATTACTAGATTTTTTTCACCAAATAGTTAAATAGCATTTTATTTCAGTTTCATTGTATCACACTAGCAGTTCTCTTTCACCAGAGTCTGCTGTATGGATTACAACAAGCATTGAGTTGAATGACCATCTTGTCTTTATTAAATACTTTTTCCACAAGTGTTTGGTAACTGCATTTGAGGGGTTATGTGTGTCTCTATCTCTGCTGGATCGGAGATGAATCAAAGAATTATATCTGCTGATTTATCAGTATCAGATTTTTTCTCCTACATATCGGTTGTTGCAGTCCACCTTCAGTCCATCTTCTTGGGAATCTTGGGAATGTCTCCAATGACAGGAGCTGTAATGCGCATGTGCAAAATGTCTCTGTTTTGAGAGGACTGCGTATCGCCAGTTTATACGACATCAGAAAAAAACGCTGATTTCAAGACATTGCTTTTTCAGGACCTGAAAATGCCATTGTTATATAAACAAACAGCCAAAACGCAATGCAGGTTCAAGTTTTCGTCTGAAATCGTTGTGTAAACAGGGCCTAAGATCTTGTCCTTGAGTGATCAGCCAGAGAACAGAGGAGGTTTTAGGGTTCTGCTTTTTGTGTTTGATGTGGTAGATGAGGAAATAAAGATTACAAACTCAGCAATATGGGTCATGCTAAGCCTCTTTTTACCCCCTCCAACAATGAACACAGTATGTTAGTGATGTGGTGTGGACTGGCAGAGACAGGGTGGCAGGTGGTACATTATATATAGAGAGTGAGTATTTATGGAAGAGGAACTGTGGTGCAAGGAAATAAAACCAGTTTTGTGTGACAGAAAGAGAATGTGTGTGTGTGTGTGTGTATGTTGTCCTGTGTAGTGTACTCTTTATGTCTGTTTGTGTGTGAGTGAGTGAATAACTAAAAGGACAAAAAAAAACAAGAAATGTGAAACAGCTTAAGAATATTAGAAGAATAAGTTAAGAAAGTAAAGAAATGCTGAGATCCTCGTAGTCTGAGGAAGAGCATGTTGGCCTTGAAAACGTCACTTAATAAACCCTTCAAATGGGAGCTTCTTGTTTTACTGATCATGTGTTTCTTTCCTTACCTGTATAATTGGGAAAACTCACCTGTTTCAGACTGCAGAGGGAAACTTGTGCTAGGATGCTAACAGTAGCAAATAGCAGCCCAAACAGACTGGGATAACCGGCCACAATAAGCGGAAGTCATAACGTCTAAAGCTCGTTGTATAGCTAAAATCTACAACCTACAACGGTCTAGTTTGGAGTAACAGCTTTCTTGAGTTTACCATGAATGTTAATCAATTTAAAAACCATAACGCAAAACAAATGTATAAGTTTATATCTGATGAAATCTAGCTACCAATACAAATCCAACGGAATGATTCTTTAAGTTAATGTGTTGTCCCTGAAACAGAACGTATATCTGGATAATCAATTCAAATGGTAGAGGAGAGGTTTACACCCCCACACTTACATGTCACTTTGTGTTGAAAATGTTCAACTCCCAAAATAAGCTAATTTCTCTTATTCAAATCTTTTCATTGACTTTGATAATAATCCTGCCATTCTAAAGACTTGTTTTGCCATTGATCTGAGCACACCTTTCTTATGAATGGTTGCAATATTAAGAGTTTGTAATCCAGTTTGAGTCTTATGCTTACTGACTCTCAGACACACACACACACACACACACACACACACACACACACACGCACAAGCATTGACACAGAATAAAAAACACACACTGCTACACACATGTTTAGTTTTTTTTTTTTTGCATTTGACTTCATTACATGAGCTGTTCTTCTACTTCATACATAAACCTAACCAACCAGACACACACACACACACACACACACACACACACACACACATACACACACACACACACACACACACACACACACACACACACACACACACACACACACACACACACACACACACACACACACGCACACCTTATCAGTCATGGGGAGAGCCAGCTGGCAGCCAGGGCAGCCCCACATCACCATTACCATAGGAATCCTCAATCACTGGGAACTGCTGGTAATGGAGCAGTACTGAGTGTGTGTGTGTGTGTGTGTGTGTGTGTGTGTGTGTGTGTGTGTGTGTGTGTGTGTGTGTGTGTGTGTGTGTGTGTGTGTGTGTGTGTGTGTGTGTGTGTGTGTGTGTGTGTGTGTGTGTGGGGGTGGGTGTTTGTGTTTTTACATGAATGAGTGAGTGTAGAAATGTGGCCAGGGAGAGAAGGAGCGAGAGAGAGCATACAAAGAGAGTGAGCACATGGACACCAGGGGGGGGGGAGAAGAGGTGCTGGTGTAGTCTGTGTTTATTTGCTGCAGTCCAGTGTGAGTTTTTTTAAAGCTTTCTGTCACCCCCAGACTCTAAAATTAAGCCCATTTATAAAACTTCACTCTCCTTTTGTCTTCCCCTTTTCTCCTCCTCCAGCCCTCTGTGCTCTACTCTTCCTTCTTTTGCATTTCTTTATCCATGCATCCTTCCAAGGTTGATTTTCTCTTCCTTTAATACCAATGGGATGAGCATTTCATGCATGAAATGACTAGTCTGGGTCCCCTGGTACCTCTGTGCTACATGCATGCACACACACATACACACACTCCTAGAATCCAGTGATGTACATACATCACGGTGTTATGGATTTAATGATTTCCCTGGAGCGAGCATTAGACAGAAGACATGTATGTATCACCAACTACATCAACTGCAGCTCCCTTGACCTTGCAGATTATTGCTCTCCTCGGCAGCGTGGGGTTGTGCGCGTGTGCATGTGTGAGTCCGTGTTTGTGTGTGTGTCTTTTCTTTAAGTGTGTGTACAGTATCTTTTATTAGGGCAGATGTGTTCACTATTGATCTATTTCATTGAAGATACCGGCACAGAAAACATGCCCAGTCTCTCTCTCTCTCTCTCTCTCTCTCTCTCTCTCTCTCTTTCACTCACACACACAGCTGAGTTACAGCTTCAATAGAAAACCACTCTTCAGCATTTGACCCCGCATTAAGGATCTTCAGCCTACTTTATTGGTGTTTTCAAACAGTTCCCTCGCACATAATCCTGAATTAAAAAAAAAAAAGCATAAATGGTAATTGGACTTGTGCTTTTCTAGTGTTCCTACTACTCGCTTTTACACCACAGGTCACACCTACCCTTTCACACACTGATGGCAGAGGTTGTAAAGTGACCATCCAAAGTAACTAGTCCCATTCATACACATTCATACACTGCCGATGAAGCAGTGGGAGCTATTTGGGGTTAAGTGTCTTGCCCAAGGACACATGTTTTGTTGCAGGAGCTGGGGATTGAACCCCTGACCTTCCAGTTGAGAGACGACTGAATCAACGGACTGAGTCACAGCCGCCCCTGATAGTGATCTCATCATGTCTGTTCAATTAGAAATCCTTGTTGGTCTGCGTAAAAATCATTTAACTCATCTTACTTGCTCCATTCAAAGTAATTATAAAGTCAATACAGGATCATTAAATGATAATCCAATGAGATCATAGTGATGATAATAACTAATAGTGATACATGACAGATGCATACAGATTTGAGGTAAAAGGAAAATGAGGTTCTGCTCAAGAGTAAAGAATATTGCCTGAGTTGTATAATCTACTTGAAGTCAAGCAAAATCATTTTATAGGCAGAAATATCAAACTTTCTCTGGCCCAGCTTGTAAAGGACTTATTTGTATTTCTTTGCTATTTATGACAATGAATGAATGAAGAGTCTTTGGGTGATGGATAAAAAAAAAACCTCACTTTAAAACCTTTTTTTTTGTCCATCCAAAAATAATGATGAGCATTTCACAATGTTTAGATTTCTCCCAACCCAGAGGTTTACTTGATCATTGAGAAAATAATCTTTCGATCAATGGGTTTTCAAAATACTCATTGGATGTACTCAAAGTACCAACAGGAAGACGAAGGAACACACAGAATATCCGGCAAATTTCAAAATAAAACACAACATACAGATTCTCAATCGTATATCCGACCACTTCATCAACATTACATCAAAACAGGCGCCAACAGCAGATCAACCTCAGAAAAACCAGTAACGTGTTATTTGTACATAGCTATATCTTCCCGCCTGATCTTGTAGTTCCCCTGTGATTAAGTGAATCCGTGACCCAGTGGGGTAGGAAAGAGCAAATCTGTGGTGCTAACGGAATGAGACGCACATGGACTATGTGGATTGCGGGTCAGCCTACTGTTTTCTGTCTTGGTCCTTATATGCACATGTCTTGGTCATGAGTTAATCTCAAAAGGTCTCGACTACAACATTATGTACCGATGCCATTGTGACTGATGGCATTCTGATTAGCCGTAACTTATCGCGACATCTTTCTCTTTTATGTCAGAGCTACATAAAGCTGTGAGTGTCACCCCCTCCTTCTCTTTACCTGACAACTTTTAATACACTCTCTCCTTTCCAGGTTGTTATTTTCCTCCCAATCTCTCGGTACATGCGCACATTTCCTGGGTCCTTGAGGCGAAGAGTGAGTAAACAGTGTGTAAAATGTTTAACCAATGTGGACAGAGGCATATGGTGTGCTCCCAGGCCACTGCAGAGTAATGAAGTCGTATTTGCTTCCTGTTGTTTCGATCTGATTTAACCAATATTTGTTCATTCTGAATAATTCAATGGATTTCCTCTATGTTGCGCAGGGCCTTAAATCTGCATGTATAATTGAACATATTTATGCTAATCTAATTGTTTTACAGTTAGCTGGCTTTGTAGTGCTTAGTCTCCGGAATAAACAGGCGACAAGAGGAGAAATCGGCACAAAGCTAGGCGTCCCCTCCCTGCCCTCCCCCCAACAGCCCCATGGGAATTCTCTCAAAGCAGCTGTTGACAGAGGCGAGCAAGGCGAGGTGATTCCAGGCGGGGGAGAGTGGCACATTTCCAATCTCACATAAGAACGGGCTTTGAAGCAAACCATGCACCATACTGCGCTCACATTATATTATTTGTGTTTTGTGGCAATTCCAGTTAAGGCCTTAATGCCAGCAGCTGAATGCCAAGTTGCTTCCCGTGCACCGAGGCACCAGTCGGATTGTGAATGATTGCTCAGAAGCCTCTTTCTACAAGGAACAGCTTTTCACTGGAATGCACTTATCCGCAGGTTCTTGGAGAGTGTGTGCATGTTGGCATGGGTGGCATTTTGGATGCTATTGGTTATATTGTATAACTAGCTGGCTATATAACATAATCTACTATAATTACATTACATGAAAGGGGGGGAAATAATAATAATAGAGGAAGGGACATATCAACACAGTTTCTACCACTGGCTACATTTGGTCACTTGATAAGGTTCTAAAAAAACAGGTGACCTGAGTCTAAAATGTCTCATAGTTAAGACTCATAGTCTCATAGTTGTCTCATTGTCTCAAGTGATTTCTAACTCATGTAAATGGTAAATGAACTTGAGCTTGTATAGCGCTTTTTCTAGTCTTCCGACTACTCAAAGCGCTTTTACACCGCATGTCACACCTACACATTCACACACTGAACGCAGAGGTTGCTATGTAGTGAGACCATCAGAATTAACTTATCCCATTCATACGCATTCATACACACCGCCGACAAAAGCAGTGGTAGAGATTCAGGGTTAAGTGTCTTACCAAAGGACACATTGAACATGTTGCTTCAGGAGCTTGGGATCGAACCCTCAACCTTCTGATTGAGAGACGACCGACTCTACCAACTGAGCCAGAGCTGCCCCATGTGTAGCTTAGTTTGTCTTATCAAACAAGTGTATAATCAATATGAAATAAAAGCCAAGCTTCAAGAAAGTTCGGACACAGGTGCTGACAGGTAATGCACAAGGTGTTTAGAAGCAGATTGCTTATATTTCTGTCATCAACATCAACAACACTGTCAACATCATCATCAGCCTGAACATGGTAATTAACATCAGGTTGTCATAGTTTGAAGCCTTTGGCCACTACTCAAGCTGCTTTATTTGAAAAGTTGGTAGTCAGAACAAGTCTGCATCATGCATGAATGGATTATACCCATACACCTTTATTTATATTCAAATCTACACTCTGCAATTGTTAACATATCCATTTAGAATCTGGCATATTCAACACATGAAGGAGCTTCGCCCTCAAGTGAGTTTTCCCGCTCGATCAGGTTTCCTCCCTCTTTACCTCTGCCTTAGTGGACCTTCACAACAGCTGCCATGTTTACTCCTCCTCAGGGTTAGTAGGGAATTGGCCACCTCTTAATGCCCACAGTCAGGGTATTATGGTGGGGGGGGGGAGGTAAAGTGCTCAGGGGCCCCTGGTCTGGCATTGCTGTGGCCCTGCTTGGGCTGGAGGCTGTTGGTAGTGGATCAAAGCCCTGCTGGCCCGGCAGCCAAGCCAGTTAAACTGACAGGAGCAGGCAGACCCACCTAACCAGCTGTCCCAGACCAAGAGCCAAAGGCGAAGCAAGGAGGGAGGGGGGAAGTGCATGCAGAAAAGTAAAAAGAGGAGCTGTAGAGTGAAACTAAAATAGGAGGTTAGGGGGAAATAGTAGTAAAATGACTGTGAGTCAGGATGATGAGAGGAAGGAAGTGATGTTTGTTAATGGAAAGATGGAGGATGGTGTTTTTAAAATTATGGATAATTTCCAGAAATGGGGAAAAACTGGATGAGAGGAGGAAAATGGAGAGACTAAAAGGAATTGAATAAACAAAATGTTACCTGGATTTGAAAAAGTGCGAGGACATGTAGCAATTTGCAGAACAGGAGCAGAGGAAGAAGGATGAAGGGAGAAAAATAATGACTTACAAACTTGACACTGTAAATGATGCTGGAATGATTTTGAAAGAGCTTTTTATCAGAGTTGATGGGATGAAGCAAAACTGAAATAAAAAACATGAAGGCAAGAAATTGTGTCTAAAAAAAGGCTGCAGCAGCCAAAAGAGCACTGAGTCAGGTGAACTGGAAACCTGAAGGTAAACTGTATCAAAGTGAATAGAGGATGCTGAACTACACAGAGACCAGGTATTGTTTGACAGCCACTCACACACACTGGGTCTTATATTGTGGTGTCTGCGGGGGAATCAGCTGCTGTCCAACATCGCTGTTATTGTGTTTTAATATGTCGCCCCAGGCCAGAGGAAGATGATTCTTTATCAGCAGGTAGAACATGAACCGGACAAGAGCATGTTGCACACACACAGTTGTGCATTGTGGACATCACGACTCAGGAGTACTAGTTTTGGATTTCTGTATTCTATAAGGGATTAGGCAGCTCTTGTTTTGTTCATCTAAGGACAAGTCATCGTGTTCAGAATTTCATTGGCTACAAGAAAATTCAGTTTTCGGCACAGACGCCTGCAATGGGCCAGGTTTTGATACGTCAAATCAGGGGTAGGCACCTCCTTTTTAACTCAGGCTCATTCGTAATTATAGGCTGGGAACAGTGAATGTAATGTGTTTGAAGAAATTGAACCGAACATTCAATGATCAGTCGACTATAGGCAAAATCTGGCCAATCAGATTCCACTATGGAAATCCTTTCGTCGAGGACACCCCTAGAATGTACATTGACATCACACTGGCCAGAGTCAGTGGACACCTAGAAGAAGAATAAAACATCTGCATCTGACAATAGTAGTTTTGTTCAAGTGAGACATACATTTTTTTCCCTGTTTAAATCCCCCAAAGTCCAGAGAAGTATTCTTTTTTCGCTGACACAGATTGGGAGATGTGAAAGACAGTTGGGAAAAACTAGCCATGTGACCGATAGCTTTAAATGTTTTACTAAGTTTTGACTGTTCTCTCCACTATGTGTACTGAAGCAGTGCCTATTAGATTACACAGAACAGCTTAATGAAACATGCCAGTGTGTCCAAAGTGTCAGTGGCAACCCCCCCCCACCCCCCCCCAAAAAAAGAAATGGTTCATAAACACATACACAGCCTTCTACCACCCCCTATAATCTATTTGTTAGTACTATTTTGTACCAGAGCAGCACTATGTGAAATAAACATGGCAGCTCCAGTGGTGTGTGTGTGTGCTAGGTAAAGGCTGTTTTATTTGGCTGCTTTCATGTGTGTGTGTGTGTGTTTGTGTATGTTTGTGTGATGGGGGTGGTTGAAGGGATTGCCTGTGTGGTTATTTATTCTGGAGGGAAGGTTAGTGAATGTAATTAAATCATACTACTTCCTCCACATGGTTTGTCAAGGCCCTTTTTATGTTTGGAGCTAATCCATAAGGATGCTTCCTATTGATTTAGGATTGCTAAGTAATGCTAGGATGCAGAAATAAAAGCTGTGTGACCTTTAATATCCCAAAGTAATATTTAGTCACAACTTCCTTTTTTGTTGCATCATTATTTTAACACTGCAAAGTTGCTGCTGTCCAGCAAATAAGAAGGGTGGGGGATACAGCATGAACCAACCCATCAGCAACTGTCCACTGTGCACGCAGTCTGGATTAATACTGTTAAAATGGATGGGCACCAGTGAAGGAGTTGAGAATAGAGATAATACACAGACCCAAAAAAATATGTTTATTTTTGTACTGGGATGTATGCTGGAAATTTTGGTATTTGAATAAGCAGCTCCATTGGGATTTTTTGGCACTTCTGGATTGGTTTAATCTTTCAACACCAGAGGTTGCCACTTGTTTACACTCAGCGTTGGTGTCATCCAACGGCCAATTACAGACAGCTGAAGATGCTGTGTCCACTGTGGTTGTCTGTTTATGGCTGCATTGGTTGTTTTGAAGTGGCAGTCAGCATTGGGTAGTTTAGCTTCATGCTTATTTAGCGCGAGCTAAAGCTACAGATCCATAAATTAGCTTTGAATTCTTAGCATTGAGAACAAATATTGGCATCTCAGCTAGCATTGCCCATGCAGGCTACTTCTAACTTTGCTATTGGTAGCAAAGCATTGTGTGACTCTAACTGAAATGACCAATTAGCGTTTGGCTTTTTCCTCTGATTCTGACTGAGATGACTCACACGTACAGTTTAGGGCTAAACTACACTGATAATCACATGTTCTGTTGTTGTGTAAGGAGATACGCCACACTTCTACAGTGTCAAAAGTCTTACAAGCAACATAAAATAAAGACTCCTGCCTGTCTCTCACAGGACATTCTGGCATGTATGGTTTGAAGATGTAAGACATTAAAATAGAAGAATGCCCTGATAAACCTAGTAAATTAAGAATAAAACCTTTAAATCCATTATAAAAGATATAGGGGTCCGAGGTTAGGAGTCTTTTAAGTTGTTTGCAACTTTTTTTTTTTTACGTCTACGTTTATATTTTTGATTCAGGAAGAAAAACGGCTCGTAGTGAACAAATGATTGCAGTTATAACTCCAGGTTTGCACGTCTTCATGTTGGAACATTTGAATATGTGATTCAACGCAGCGCTCATTGAGTTGATCAGAATGGCTTTACTGCAGCAGAGGAGCATCGTTACAGGCGGCACATGCTGCAAAAAGTGTTGTGTAAATCTCTCCTGTAGTTAGCTAAGATGCTGCCCTAGACATATTAGTCTCCAGATGACTGGCTGGTAATAGGAACCCATCGCAGCTCATCCATGGGCTTTTATTGGCCTTTAAGATTTTCATCAGCAGTTATTAGTAACAGTGCTGACCAATCCACTGCTCGGCTTGATGGGCTGTGAAGTCTTTATTGGCTCCTTCGAATTGTTTGATGAGGACCGCAAGAAGTTTCTTTTTCCACTCAGTGTGTTTCCAACGAGCTGCAGAGGAAATTGCTTTCATTGGATTGTACTTTAAATTTTTTAGTTGTTTGGCCGACAGGATTATCTAGTGAGTTGGGTGGTAGAACGAGCTTCAGCCCCTTAACAACCTCCGATCAAAGCAGCCGACCGAAAAAAGAGGCCAAGGTCGATGATTTATTAAAAAGGCACCTTTACAAAATCCCCAAGAGATTTTCATGGTTTACATGCTGCCGTGACATTTTTTTTCTTAATAGAGTGATGAGTGTTGACAGTAAAAATGGTTTAATATGTATGCACATGTAGCATGAGCTGGTTCATGTCCCAGTATGGAACTCTTTAAAATAAATAATAATTGTAGAAACTGTGACTGGCCTCTCTGCCAGTACTGTATGTCCAGAGGCCTTCTGGCCCTTATCCCTGTCCCTTTCTTTATGTTTTCTATCCGTTTGTACTTATCCTTACACACACACACACACACACACACACACACACACACACACACACACACACACACACACACACTGCCAGGGGAATATGTTTTGGTGCTCCGAGCCCTCAGGGGAACCCAGAGTTATAAATTCTGGGATGTGAGCTGCTGCTTGGACAGGAAGTGGGTCTGAGCACTGGAGGACATGAAGGCATTAAATTGATCTTGACTGGGAGTGTGCAGGTCACATCCGACTCTCTCAAGAGAACAGAGGGGGTTTAAATCTTTGAATGTCAGTGTATATAATGAACAGCAACAACAACTGCTTTATGGCAGCTACGGTAACTCCAAAGGGACACGACACATTACTCCAAAAAGGCAAGAGCACATGACCAAAACGAAAGACGACGATAACGTTTGGTTGCTCAACGTGGTTTTGTAGTCAAGACCACACTAACTGAGACCAAGACGTATTGGAGACATCTAGGGACATTCACGGACCCCGACGTATTTATTCTTACTATAAAAAAAAACAATATTTTCAGCAAGTATTTGGACACTCCAAGTAATGTTAGCACTCAAGTATTACGTTTGCTACAATCTACAGAAGTTGGTGAAATACCCTTCGGAGGATGTCATAACAGCATTTTGTGTTTTTAAGACTTATTTTTGTGCTTTGTATGCCTTTATTGACATAGCTCAGTGGATAGAGGAGGTAATCAGGGAGAGCGAGCGGAGAATGACACATGAGGGAAAGGAGCCTTAGGTTGGACTTGAACCAGGGCTCTACGATTGGAGTGGAGTATAGCCTACATAAACGGAGTGCAATGTAACCTCTAGGTCATCGGCGCCCCTCTTTGGTTGTATTTAATCATTTAAATGACACAGAAGGTGGGCAAAGTTGCTTGAGTAACACATGGTAAAAAAATCACTTTGCTTTTGATTTGAACACATTTATAATAGAATTATTGAAGCTCACAAGTTGGCCAAAAAGATGGCTACTGATTGAACATAAGCCAAGGAGACCAATATTGATTATCTTTGTCAAAGGCACGTCTGCACAATTTAAATGTAAAAGACAGAGGGCTGTGTAAAGAGTGAGATTGGGAGAGTGAGAGAAGATCCAAGGCCTCCAAAGACTTTTTGATGGCCAGCTCATATTTCCTTTTCCTCCTGTCCTGCTATTCTTGCCATAAACACCAGGTGAGCCAAGTGGGGTAGCTAGCTGAGCCGAGCAGTAATCTCTCTGTCTCTCTCTCTCTCACCCTCTTTCTCTCCCCTAAGTACTCTCAACCCACAGGGTGTTGACTGGGATGCAAGCCTAGTAATACACAATTGCCAAAGAACCAGGCAAGAATCTTGCCAACAGGCCATAACTGTGCGTGCTGTGTGTGTGTGTGTGCGTGTTGTGTGTGTGTGTGTGCGTGCTGTGTGTGTGTGTGTGTGTGTGTGTGTGTGTGTGTGTGCGTGTGTGCGTGTGCGTGTGCGTGCGTGTGTGTCTGTGCTTGCCAAACTACTTAGAGTGATGGAATGTAAGATAGGTCCTTCCTAAGTGGAGCCAGGAGACACCAGATCGTGGCACAGAGGCGAGAGCTGCTGCAGTGAGACTGAGTGTGATCTGGCTGGAGTGCATCTCAAAAACCCTGGAGGAGAGCTTCATTTACCTGCTCTCCTTATTTAGATCTCATCATTCACTGATGCCCACCGCAATCAAATTACGCATTTTGGGCTTTCCTGTAATTACATCTACAGATTGACACTTCTCATCCGTTCGGTCTGTGGCTTGTAGCTCACCGAGGCTGCTTTTCTCTCTTTTGTTGTCTGAATAAAGACCACGATCATGCCAACTTGCGCAGAGCGATGTGCTGCCGATTTGTTGACGTCATTGGAACATTTATTTTTCTTGTGAAATTTGTTTATTCCAAAGAGAATAATTGCAATTTAACATAAGGTGACTCCAATTATTGTTTTTGAGCCCAATGTAGGCAAAAGAGCAATCCAAAAGTTACATAAGAAAATAAATATAACCACAGTTAACAAGCAGCTGATGTAAGTCTTATTTTGAGTTTGTGTTTGCTTGTTTCTGCTGTAAAGTTAACACCTCACTATAAAGGCAACATTTTTCAAATATTTCAAATTCTTTAAAAGAAAAAAAAAACAGATCCACTGCTACATTAAAAAAAGAATCATACGTCTTTGAAGAAGCAATCTTACTTGTTCTCAGTTTTGTTTTCTTTTGTGCTCCTGTGGTGATAAGTGGTAGTTGTGGGATGGTTTGTTTTTGGTCCAAGCAGCAACCTCCGGTGTTGAAAGATGAAGCCAATGTGAATGTGCAAGTGGCTGCAAAAGACCCGGAAGTCCCATAAACACCCCATATTAAACATTGACAGCAGAAATATTCATGTTCACAGCCTGTTACAAAAGCTATTTTTCATCTATGGATTCAGTAACCAATAGGAATATGATCCAGGCCTTAGCCATCCCAGTTAAGCTGAACTAACTAGCCACTCAATATGTTCTCCTTAGTTATGCCCACTTGAGGGCTCAGAATTTGTTTCAGTCAGACAGCGAGGAAAAGAGCTCTTACCACAAATTGTCTCTGTTCATTTATTTGCAGCAGGCAAATCCAGTTTTAGAAACATTTTCTCCCTGGAGTCCATGTTGCCATGTACTGTAGCGGATTCAGAAGGTTCAGTGTTTAGCCAGCACTGCTTCGGTCTTGAAACCTTTCTGCGTTCCAACCTCTCTCCATTTCTCCGCATCTCCAATATTGATCCTATCCATGACGTTTCTGGTCATGGAGCTGTTTGAAAAAAATTCCAAGGCTTTTTATTTCGGGTAAAATCAGTTATATCTGAACCAGTTCGCTTCTATCGCTGCTACAAACAGCAAACCAAGGGGCGTCTAAAACGACCATGAGGGGGCGCCTTAAAACCACCTACTCCTCTAATCAAAACAAAAACATATTATTCCACACAACAATCTGAGTTCAGAAGGACATACAGGCTGCTGCATTGTTGTCAGTGAGGCCAGCACTTCAACACAGCATGTTTCCTTAATGTCTGATCACATAAGGTCATTTTATGATATAGAGTAGACAACTTACATATTGATCCTTCAACCTTTGGCTCAACCTAAAACACAAGTGACATGACCAGCCAGTTCTTCAATCCTTTCATTTTTGTTATATTTTTCTCTCCTTTTGTTCATCACTTCGTAATTCACACATACTGCTCATGTTTTTCTTTGTGTAAATGTGTGTGTGTAGGGTTTCTTGGAGTGGTCTTAGGTTAGACTCCTTCATCCTAGTTAGACCTCCCAGCACTCCTTTGAAGGGATGTATATATATATATATAGAGTGTAGAAACAGATACAGCTTTCTGAACTCATACGGAAAGTGTCAACATTTGTGCTGTAATATTTGCATTCCAAACTGATCAAGGCTTTTGTTGTCTGTACTGTGCATAGAGGAAGAACTCCTAGTAAGCAGTCACTTTCTATCACTTCTCAAAAGTTCACAGGAAAATGGCAGAGAGAGCTTTTCACAGTTCTGTCAAAAAGTATTTCATCATTTTCAGAGACATTTAAAACCCACTTGATCTCCATTCCAGCCATGTTCCACTGCAAACAAACCCTCGAAGTCGAGCAATTATTTCCCCTTTTGTCAAAAGTCTTCTAATTAACTGTTAATTTATCTGGGCTCTGTTCCATCATATACATAATGCAGCAATATGGCTAAACTTATACTTTCCCACTGCTCTATTATCCCTACTCATCCCATCCGTATATCAAAAGCATTTCTTCAGTCTGTAGTCTGAGTATTAACCAGTCACATTTGAGCAGGTCTTTGGTATTACCACTGACGAAGTGCAAACGCTTGGCAACTGATGTACGTCGCTTATGATTAAAGCGTCTGCTAAGTCAATTGTAAAATTGTAGGATTGTATACCTGCCAAATTGATTGGGAACATCAAGACCGATGCTGACACCGATGTTTGAAATAAGAATTTAGCCAATTGCCGATTCCGATACGATGTTTATTTCATGATTTATTTTGGTGTCAGACTCATACAATGCCAACATTCTCTTGTGTTTGACAATGAAAACAAGTCAGATTTAGTTCAACAGGTGACTTAAGGTATTCCTCGTGTTTCTGGAAACACTGGTGTACATGTCTCTTTGTATTGTAATCACATGTAGTGATTATACACCTTTGTTAATGTCCTGTATTTATATATATGTGCTTTTTTATAACGATATGGACCTATGGGTCTGAAATAAAGTATAAAGTAAAGTAATCTACCCAATAGAAAACCGCTTCCATGAGTCTGTAGTTAGGTGTTCTAAATGTCAGCATTTATTTGATTTGGTAAAACAGGGGAACGAGTGCTACCCTCAGGGCCTAACTGAGCTCTGGCTCTAATACAGCTCCCTAACTGTCGGTTTACACAGGATCTGTTTTGGGCAGCTTTCAGTCTCCACTGTGGTCTTGCTCTGTCCAATGGGGCGCCCTACCCCACTGCCCCCCACGTCCATTTCTGAATTGAAGCTCAACTATGAGCGGCTGTACTCGCCGGTTCACAAGATCACAGAACTACAAGAAGGATGTGAAGTAGGAAGGGTTTAAGGCTGATTTTGGCAAGTTAGCAGGATGAGAAGGACTTAAAAAAGAAAATAAATGGGTTGTGTAAGAACAACATCATACAGCTGATCTGTCCATCCTCTCACTATACAATGTGTATACTGTAAAATGTATTGCAATTACCATCGTCTTTATGCCGTGTTGAATAATTACTTATCTATTTTTTTGCAGAAACCAAGCCAGGAAGTGGTCTGTGCAAACCAGGAACCATTGCTCTGTTTGGTAACGTGGTTTACAACGGGCTGCTCAACGAGCACTTCTGGCACTTCGGGGTTCCCCTCGTCACCAGACTGGTCAGTTTCTACTCCTTATTTTACTCCTCCTCGTTTTTCTCTCCCTAAATTTCACTCTCTCCTCGGGCTTGCCTCTTTGCTCTAGCTGCTGGTTCTATCTCTTCTTGGGTTTCTTTATCTCTCTTTTACACACACACACTCTTTTGGGACTGATGGTCCCTTTACTCCATTGACAAATGATTGTGAGCAGCCTTGCTAACAGAATGCATGCACTAATTACTGTATGTTGCACTGCAAGTGGATCAAAGTGTGTTTCAAGTCATGGAGAGTTTGTACAAACATGTTCTTTTTTAAATCATGTGGTGTTTATTTGGAGAGAGTTCAAAGTTGTCCTTCGAATGTCAAATATTTTGCAATGTTTGTGCAGGAGATGTTGAATCTTGGAGCAATAGTTCAATGATGTCTCCATTGGGTTTTCATATTAAGTGACTTGCCTGCTCTTGGTTACCTGTTTGTCTACTCGCAGTTTGAAGCTGTTTTAACCTCAACATTATCAGTCATCTCTTGCTCTTGCTAAATCGGAATTGGGATGATTTGTGTTCATTTGTAATTATACGACACAAACCACTTGTATTCAGATAAAATTGAAAACCAAAAAGCTGTTGTGTCTGGGTCCAGAACGTCATCCTGGGTCTGCACAGGTCTGTTTCATTCACCACCTTGAGAGTCTAAAAAACGTAAAAGCTGCTCTCGGCTACCTGAGGCGGACCAGCGACTAGGTCAGCTGCAGACTCAGCCCTGCCAACCCTGAGAAACATTTCTGTGTGGAGTTGAGGTGAGCCCATGTGAAAATGCAGTAGGTCATACTATGCATGTCTATGTTGGCGGCCATATTCACAGGAATCTAGATTTACGTAACTTTATCAAAACATATTTTGGCTGTGATTGCATTACAAGAAATGGATCATGGTGATTTAATTTTGTAATAAAAAAAAAAGCATGCCTTGTCAGATCAGTCTGCCAGTGAAGACATGCAAACAACTTTTAATGCTTGTTTTTTTTTTTAGAGTGTACTGTACCTGCAGATTCCACAAGATCTGTGTGTGCAGAGTTTGGTCTTGCTGTGTTTTTTTCTTACTGGATGTATTTCTGAACCGGAGTCCAGCCTCAAGCAGTTTGATTCACGTTTTCACAAGATCCCTGGAAATCTCACGTTTGGGAAAAAAACATGAAAACAATGGGTTACCTTACCTTTCTGAGAATTACTTGCTGTTCATTTGGTGCCGGTTTTGACGTTAAGTTGATAGAATGATGGGATATATACGCTCAGGAGTCTGTACATGGTGTTTTATTTTTTTAAATCTACCGGATGCTCTATCCTGTGTCTGACTTCCTGTCTGGGTCATCTGCTCCGTTTAGCTAATTGTGTGCAGGAAGAGGACTCTGTTGAAAATAGTCTTAGCGCATATTTCAAGCAGAGCAGAGCGTTGTGGCACTAGCCAGAGACCGACTGTGGAGCATCCTGTGGAAACACAAGCTCTGACTAGAGAGGCTGCGACCAGCTCCAGAGTGCGTCACGCGGACAGATGACGACGCACAAGGATGCTGGGGGATACTTTGGGTTAGACAATCTTTACGCTCAAATCTTTCTTTACAAAGCATCTGTTTCACCCAGTTTGTGTTCTTGTCATTTTGTGTCACCTAACAACACAAAGGGTTCACAGAATCAGTCTAAGGTAAAGCATGTTGGTAGTGTGTCTCCTTTCTTTCATCTATAAATAACACCATGATAATAAATTACTTTCCAAGCTTCTACCAATAATCACATGTTCTCTCCCAATGCTTCCATATTGGCCCTGCTGATGATTTTCCTTCAGGACCAGTTCTATAAATAATGGATTGGTTTCCAACATTAACACAAACTAATGCAGTTTTAGTGGTACTTCAATTAAATTTGAATTAGTCTGTAACCTCTTCCATGTCACTTGCTGATTGCAAGGCTCTGTTTTATTGAGCTGCTGATAAATGTTATATTTGATAGATATCGATGTTGTCTCGCCGTCAAGATACAGCGAAGGATATTTGCTGGCTCAGTTTGATCACTCACCCATGAAGCTATGATACACACACACATTCAGACTTGTCTGCTTGCTTATTGCCTCTTATGAAAGACAGCTGATTTTGGTTGGTATTGGTAAAAATGTTGTCTTTGCTTTTTTTTTTTGGAAGATATTAAAGTCAGATAATCGATCACTGCTTGGAAGCTGGAACAAAATGTTCTATCAAATCTTGAAGAGTAAGACTTTCAGAATGGAATCTTGGAAATGTGCAATGTTTACTTTTAACACTGTGAATATTTAAAGTGAGCGTCCCTGCACCGCAGCTGATATCATCAAAAATTATTATTAGCTACAGAGGCTATGTTTTATTTACAGTGATGCTCTCTGACGTGCACACACACATACACACGCACACACACATACACACGCGCACACACACACACACACACACACACACACACACACACACACACACACACACACACACACACACACACACACACACACACACAGCTTCTTTTTTTAATGATTCAGAGCATTGCAGATGTTGGGTGTCATGGAGTCGGAGCCATTTAACAAAGATACCAAAGTTAACACCTGGCCTCTCTCAGCTCCTCCTTTAGTCTCCACAGCTCATCTTTTCATCGTACATGCAGTTTCAAAGTGCATTAAAAAAAAAAGATATCAAGTGGGATCATAATCCCCTCACATCAGCTTTTAGAATGACCAACATGTTTGTTTTCTGGTTGTTATTCAAAGATTAGATTAATTAAATTAAAAAAGTAGACTCATACAAGACTTATGCAAAAGTAATGCCACTCAATCATCACTTATGGACCTATGTACATGTGTGGTGATCATCTGTTTCTGTGTTGGGAGCTGTGTTTCACCGAGCCAATGACAGTGCGCTGGTGAGTTTAGGAGTGGGTACAACTTAGCCGTTGGATGCCATTCCAAATGGTGAATATGACGGAGGAGGACGCAACAGCGAAAGGAAAACATTTAATCATAGTGAGGTGAAATGCCTAAAGGATAACGTTGTAAAATCAGTGTGAACCTTGTGTAGACTTTCACTCGCAGACCGCAGAGTATGACTGCTTTCTGTTGGACAGGCAGATGCCAAACACCAGGGGTTAGCTTGTGCTAGCATGCGGTTAGCTTACAGTGTAAGTACAAGCAGTAAACATACACATCACATCCAGCTGTGAGTGTGACCTTCTGGAGGGAAGGGACCCGGTTTGAATGTTGCAACGAAACAATGCTACTAACTACATTTAAACTGTGTCCTGAAAAAAACAACATCATGCAACCATCAGGAATTCAACTTATATGGCAGGCACATTTTCAATACATATTTTGTCTTTTTTCCTTGCCCAGAGTTTAATCATTTTAACCACTGGGTTGACTGATAAGAAGTCTACGAGACATTAGGATAAATAAAAAAACAGCATTTGAATTTTTGGTCATACAGTAGTATCTCTATTAATTTCTGCTTAACAACTAGCTAGTCATGTGTTGTGGTTATTCTATACTCTAGTATTGCTACAATGAAAAACCTGAGTATTTCTTTCTACACAGAAGTAAACAATAGTATAAAGGTATTTCTGTCTCTGGCGGAGTTTTGTCAAGTTTGGGAATCAACCCTGATGATGCCTTGGGTGGTCTGGATTATGGTCTGAATTATTATTATCATGTAACATTTTCAGATGGATGATACATAGACCCACTAGATAAAAAAAAAAAAATTCTAGATACTGTTCATCTTAATTTTGCCATGATGACGTTTCATGTTGGGTGATTAGAAAAGATGATAATAAAATAGGGTTAAAAAGGGGGGGACATGCGATCAGATGTGCTGGCAGTAATTGGCATTTGATGAAGTGAATGACTGAGAAGAGACACACTGCAGTATTTACTCTGTAATATTTACCAAGGATGGATTTTCTCCTCCTTATAGTCCTGTTCCTTACAGAACATAATCCCACCATGCTTAACTTTCATTTCCTTGCCACCAGCTAATTATCAAACATACATGTAAGTGCTCTCGCTCGCATTTCCTTTCCTGTTAAAATCATCTCTCCATAAGGAGGCGGACAACATTTCTCCCTTTCTCCCCTCCCTTCCATTAGCAAGAGCAGGCTACGTGTAAGGTTTACAGAGTGGCTGAGTTCTGTACAGCAGACTTACAGCAGCCTCTCCTGATCTGCTGCCCGAGCTGCTGGTCATCTCGTCTACAGGTTAAGTTATGCAGAGGCAACACAAGGCTGCAGCAAAGCTTCGAGCAAGGCCGCTCGGATCCCTTTGCTTAAAGGAATCCCCTCTGCTCCAGACCCCCCT
Organism: Labrus bergylta; assembly: GCF_963930695.1. NCBI lineage: Eukaryota > Metazoa > Chordata > Actinopteri > Labriformes > Labridae > Labrus > Labrus bergylta. The sequence goes on along the minus strand of NC_089215.1, from coordinate 17,292,735 downwards.
AATCTCACGGTGCACGGACACATTTTTATGCTACTATTCTCCTTCTTTTTTTTTTTTTTTGAGTCAGTGGAGTTCACAAGACATTTAATCTAGATAGACATTTGAGAAATATGGAAATAATTAATAAGGCAGGGAGAGTTGATGACCCGATAGAGGAATTGGAAATGGTTTTTTGATTATGTTTGTGGAAGGAAACAGAGGAAATGATACCACACTGATTAGTTTGAAGAGACTTTTCTCCAAGAAAATCAACAGCATCAAAAAAGGCCCCAAAGCCGTGTAGGTTTACATTCATGCAGTTAAAGCTAGGCCTGGGCGATAAAACGATAACAATAATTATCGCGATAGAATTTTTTTTCTCAATATTAATAAGACAATTGTTCAATGTAAAAGTTAGATAAATTAAACCTGTAATTGCACCACCCGAACACTGGGGAAAGGGGAGGGGAGCTTAAACAATAGATGCCATCCGACATTAAAGAGAAGAAGAAAGAGACGATAAACAGCCAATCATATCACAGGGATATGGGTGGGCGGGCTTACAGACGTTCGGAGTGAAATGGAAACACAGCTAAAATGGGGAGCTGAGCAAAGCAGGAGGAAACATTGTCAACATGAAAGGCTGCTCAACTTTGGAATGTGGAGCTATTTTGGATATTTACAGTCCGGCAAAAGCCAGAGTAACATGCTCTGTAAACTCTGCTGAAGACAAGTGCGTCTAAAATGGGGAAACACCAACAACAGCAAACTGTCAAATCAGCATTTTCCAGTACCGTACACTGATCTTATGATACTGAAATGTTCCCGTGTTCAAGAACAGTTTATCATGGTCTGACAATAAAGAATAATTGAACCACAATAACCATCTGGTTTCTTCACCTTTCACTCAGAAGCAAAAATCTGACTTTGAATTTGAAATAAATAATGAGTTGACAATTACCATTATCATTATCATTATCGCTATCGACTGATATGACATGTTTTTATAATGATAACATTTTTAGTCATATCTCCCAGTCCCCCCCTTAGTTTTTAATCCCCAATGTTGAAGAAGTGATAATTTCAACCCTCAACAAGTCACTTACATGCCTAAACTTAACCAAGATTTAACCATAATTCGATGAAGAAGTCGATTTCTTCATCAAAATACATAATGTGTAATGAAGGGGATTTGTTATATAACACTCTGACAAATAACTTTGTCATGGGCATTATTATGTTGTGACAGCCATCAGCTCAGGAAACGTAAAGCTTCATTGTGATGTCCAGCTGCAAGGCAATGCAAGTTTCTTTATAGAGCAGCGTTCACACAAAAACAATTGAAAACGCTTAACAGAGTTAAAGCATTTATAACATTGTGAAAATTAGAAGACAGGAAAAATTTAATATTAAAGGTCACATGTCATGCAAGATACACATCACCATGTTTTTATAACACTAATGTGTCTCTAGTCTGTCTACAAACCCCCAAATTATGAGAAAAGTCCATCCTCCTTTTGCCTGCTCCTCTTTTTCAGAAAATGTGTGCTAAACCAGGCCGTTTGGGGATTTTCCCTTCATGACATCACAAAGAACAATAACCCCTCCCCCAAATGGGTGACACTCACACAGCTAGGTGTGAGTGTCAGTCTGCCTTATCACCGTAAACAACAGGGCATGTTGCAAGAAAGCCCAAGCTACATCACTTTCCACAGCTCAGACACAGCTCATTTGCATTTAAAGCTACAGACACAGAAACAGCCTGTTCTGAGCAGGGCTGAATTAGAGGGGTTTAAAGGCATGATCAAATCAACTGGATTAGTGACAGGAAACTTTACAGATGTTTTGGGGACCACTAAGACTTATTTAAACTTGTTGAAAAGAGTATAATATATGACAAATTACATGATGAAAAGAAATGATGATTATATAACATCACACATTATAAGATATCCTCTAATTGGGCACTAGGTTATCTGATTTGAGTACATTTCAGTGTTGTAGTGCTCTGACGCCTCACAGGATCCATTCAATTATGATAATTTCTCCTACATTTGTATCTCTTAAACTGAGTGTTGATAGGATCTGCGTTTGATTTCCAGATGTGTGACTCATCTGTCAGTGGAAATATCTCAAAGGCTAGGGTCAGTTATTTTATTTTTAAGGAAAGCTTATAATGAACAGGGGCCTCTGTGCCATTGTTTGCCCTCTTTTTCTTGTCATGTTTGCCCTAAGAACATTTTAGCTTAGTCCTAACCTAGCCCTCTAACAGCTCTATCACAGCTGTGGACATCGAGCAGTCAGTTGTGTCCCCAGCTGGAGGAAAAGAGAGACGAGGGGAACGCCAGTTTGTGCACACTTACACACCTAATGGACACCTGTTATTAAGATGCAACACATTCCAGCACAAACACACCATGAACCTTCCTTTTTCTTTTTTTCCCCCTCCTGGAAAGGGAAGAGTAAACAGTAGTGGAGCCAAAGCAGCCTGCCGAGTTTCTCCAGGTGAGAGATAGCTCGGCGTGTCTGGCAGCAGACAGAGAGTCAATGAGAGGAACCCCGGCAGGAGGATTGAGATCAGGTAGAGCTGGCAGCCCCACTCTCTGAAGGCCTGATGGAGGCTCTGCTGGCAACGCACAGTGAAACACATACTGTAGCAACCAGGCTAAGAGAGAGAGAGAGAGAGAGAGTGTGCATTTGAGTGTGTGTGGATTGTGAATACAGATGATATGCTATTTAGCTGCAGTGAGAAATCATTTTTTGACAATACAAATTTTAGTAAACTAGTTTGTTTAATATCTCTGTTTGGATCCCCATGGGCAGTTTCACCACAGGTGCAAAAATCTGCAGTTCCTCGAGTGTCCACTTGAGGCTGGCTCCAAAAGACAAAGAAGTCCCATACACACCCCATAATACATTTCAATTTTTAAAGTAGAAATTTACATGTTTACTGCCTGGTACAAAAGAAGATTTTTGTCTGAGTAGTTGATGTCTTTATCGGGACACACTGTACTGGAGGTGATTTTATTTTTGTAAATCATCTGTTTTGATTTCATGAAGGATAGCAGTTACTCATAATAAGATGTGCAGCTGATGTGACTGACATGCGGGCTCTTTGTAGGTGTTTGTCACGAGGCTTAAGAAAAGCGCCTCAGCTCCAAGCCCATGTATATACAGTCTGTGGCTTCATAAAACAATACAAGTTCTGACATTATCCATTCATCCGTCCATCCGTCCATCCATTTTCTTACACTTATCCGAGGTCGGGTTGCGGGAAGTCAACCCAGACTTCCCTCTCCTCAGCAACTTTTCCAGCTCCTCCTGAGGGATTGACCATAGGTGAGGGATGAATGAATGAAGATCGACTTGTAAATCGAGAGCTTTGCCTTCAGGCTCAGCTCCCTCTTTGACACAGCGGTCCGGCATTACATATCTAATAAATGAAATAAATGCTGAACAAGTCATCGTATACTTGGTTAATTGAAAATGGATGTAGGATGTATTTTCTGGATTTTCCATCTGGCAACACTGGTTTTCGATCGATAATAAAATCTGCACACAGTGCGTACAGGATTATGGCTGGTGGTTCTTTGTACTGTCTTTGGCACTTCAACAAAAGGTTAAACATTATGTTGATCTTCAGAGGTTCAGCACAGAGTACATCCATAGTCTACCCAGTCAGTCTTTATTAAAGCTTTAGAAGTTATACTTGCTTCATGAATGGTTAATAAATCATTTACTCATCCTTTATAGATGAGTTACTACACATTAATTAAGAAAAGCTTCTTTTGCTAGGCTGAGCAAATATCCCCCCCGTGAAGCCTGCGTCAGCTCAAACACACCAAGTGTGACGGACACACTTCACCTACATCATCAGCCCAGCCTTCACTCTGTACATTGAATTCAGCCTCTACATCTCTGTTGACCTGATGTTGCTCCTTTTCCTCCGACAACACCCCCCCCCACCCCCCCCCTGCACAGTCGTTATTTTTGTATTAGCTCACTCACATGCCGAGTCTGGCCTAACTTATTCATGACCCAGACCTGAAATAGCATGACACCCACATTTGATAGGAAAATGTTCTCTTTTGAATGGTAGTTGCTGGGGAAAAAAGAGCTCTATGTCATCTTCGGGGGGAAGCAGTGAAGGAGAGTGAGAGCTGAGGCTGCACACCAGGCATGCATACATGTATGTAAATGGCCTCATTTCAAGCAAGTCTTAAAAACCAATTCCAGCACAAATGGCTGCAGATAATTTGCTATTCATAATCTATTCTAACTATGAATAAGCTCATTATTATTTTTTTACACATTTGTTCAAGTCCATACATCAAACTTGAAAAGTTTTCTTCCCACGTTGACGAGGGCTTGACGACTGCACTCTCCTTACGATTCATTTTTGTGAGGCAACCAGCTTCGCTCAGCAGGTTCCCCTTCAAATCCAGCAGTTGGTTAAGTCTGTAAAACATATGTGGTGCGGAGGCCACGGTCTTGTTTGTTCAGTATAGCTACACCAATACTTTTAAACGAATGTGCTAATGTTTTATTGATGATGAAATGATGCACATCACCCCCTTCCAAAAAACTGGAAGAACTCACCACACTGAGTGTTTGATGCAACTTTAATATGGAATGTATTCCCCCAATGCAGATCTTAAAATAAGTTCTCCCACATTTGAAGTGGAATAGTTATAAAAGAGCTAATGTGCATAAATCAACTCTCTGCTTCAGCCCTGTACACTTCAGAATCCAGCCTCGTACATGTATAGAATATGGATTCTGACTCTGCGGGGCTCTGCAGGATGGCTGTCTTGATTGCGTTTTCTAACCACAGTATGATCATGCTTCTACATTATTTTCAGTGTTCATAGGATTTGAGTTAATTACCAAAATAGTGTACAGTAGCCTTTTAGTTAAATTTTTATACTACAGTTTTCTTTAAAACATCAAATTGTTTCCCTGCAACCTCAAATGTTCCTCCTATACCTGGTAAATGTCAGGTAGGCAGGGATGGCTGGTAAAAATGGGCTTCGAGGGGTACACTTTTCCTTCCCCTTCCATTCCATTGCACGCCCTCTCGATTTGCTGATCATTTAAGCTTCATTTATTCAGCCAAGGCCACCAACTTTTGACCAATGACACAACTTCAGCATTAGCAGTGGGCAGCAGTAGCTCAGTCTGTCGGGACTTCAGTCGGTAATCGGAGGGTATGGAAGTTGGTTTGGTAGCTTGAGAGGTGCCGGGTTACTTCCCAAGTAAATGGCAATCATAAATAGATCTGGCATAACGCTTTTCAAGTCTTCTGACAACCCTAAGCGCTTTTACATCACATGTCACAACTACTAAATTCAAACCCATTCATTTCTATGCTATGTAGTGAGACCATCAGAAATAACCATTCATACGCCACAGACGAAGCAGTGGGAGCAATTCGGGGGTTAAGTATTTGCCCAAGGACACGTCGGACATGTTGCTGCAGGAGCTGGGGATCGAACCCTCGAACGTCCGGTAGAGAGTTAGTATGCCGATGTGCAGGCAAGGCAGCGAACCCCCAACAGCTCTGTTGTGTGCTCCTTGTGTGGCAGTGTGTAGCAGCCCCACTCTGACTCTTCATTAATGCATGTCCATACATCCTGTTTGTGCATGTGTGAGATTCAGGCCTATGTGTGTGAGAAGCATGTCTCTAAATTACAGTGTAAACCAGAATTGAATCTGAATATTGTAAAGTAGAACAGATGGTTTCTTCAGGTAAAGTTACCACAATATGGTTGCTTTTTCTGTTCGCCTCTCGGTGTCAGTTATTCTATTATGTGTTAGCATCAAGGTTACAAAGTAAGAAGTACATGCCGGTCCATCTGTGAGAATTTGAGCGGCCCCTGGGGAAAGGGTTTGGTAACCCCTCTACTAGAGAGAAGTTCAAACAGCCTTCAGAAAATGAAGAAGTCTACGGCACAGATGAGGCCAGATACAGGAGGCCTAAGTTAGATATACACAAAAAACGACTTGTTTGGAGATATAACGTCTCTTCATGTTTATTTGTGTAAGGAATGACATAAAGCCAGTAGGTTATTTTAGCAGAAATAAACCAACACAGCTTCCTACTGACTATTTTTTTTAGAAATTGACATAATTGACACAAAATGAATTGATGGTTTCATAAGGATTTCACAAAGAGTACGTCATACTGTATCATAAAGAGCTGCATTCATAGAGAAAGGTATGCAATAAAGCCTTCTTTGAATTAGCCTACTCAGCTGTTTTAATCACCATGAAACTGAGCATGTGCATTAATGAACTGTGAGGAGTTAAACAGGAACAAATGAAGGACTGCAAGTCAAAGTCTGCAGATATTTCCTCTTCATATAACCTGTTTTAAACACATCCGAAGCCCTGCCTTGTTTCAGTTAGTATTTACTTTATGATGTGTCCTCTCCAATTCTCTCAGTTTCCGTTTGTCTGTTTTAACCTCTTATGCTTTTACTGCTTCTTCTTCTCTCGTTGCCGCTCTAAACAGGCTGATTCATACATACTGGAATTCACTCTGCAGATTGATGCGATTGGAGGGAAATGCTTCAGAGTCTGATCTAAGCTGAGTCCACAGCAGCAGTCTGCTAC